>NW_020837971.1:9230455-9453081 GCF_003676395.1 Aethalodelphis obliquidens
TGTGTGTGTGTGTGTGTGTGTGTGTGTGTGTGTGTGTGTGTGTGTGTATGCACTTACAGTTTGCCCTCAGGGAGCTCACAATCTAGTGACAAAAGGTAACAAGTTGTCGTGATATCAGTGCTCTACAGAGTGCTATGGGAAGATGGGAGAGACACCCAACTTATATTGAAAGGATTTAAAAAACCAAAGGTGTTGTGTGAACTGAATTTCAAAGATCAAAATGGGTTAAGAACCAAGTGTGTGTGTTGGGGGAGGGTGGGAGGCTGGTGGGGGCCATATGCCAAAGGCACAGGAGCCTAGGGAAGTTGACACATTTGGGGAACCGCAGGTGTTCAACACAGGGTATGAGGTGGCTGCCTATGTGGAAGAGAGACAGAAAGCAGATGTACTCTGCGTAGGCTGCTAAGGAGATGGGAATATATCCTGAAGGGACTAGGAAACCAACAATGAGTTTTAAGCAATGAAAAAAAAAAAGTGGTTAAAGCTTTGAATTGGGGAAAAATCATGCTGGACAGCAGAGTAGATAAATTAGACTAAATAATAACTTTTATTGTAAGTTAAAAATACAGATACAGAAAGTCTACCCAACAATGAATTACAGTGTCTGAAGAACTTCTATTTTTGACTTGTCCAGGAGACTTTCATCATCAGGCAAAGTGTAGGCAACTCTCTCTTAACCTACAGAATGGACTTTCTCAAACCACGTGTATAAGTGCATATTCTATATATATGCAATTATATATGTGTATATATTTATAAATGATTAGATAGTATGTATGGGGTACAATGTAAAATGTTACTTATCTTGAGTAGTGATCAAAAAATGTTTGACAGCTATGGCCAGAAGATAAAGACAAATGAGTAACTACATATTGAAAAAAAAAAGACTACATGTATTCCCTGCCTGGAAGCAAGAATAAAACAAACCTTTTGGTTTGTCTTATTGGCCCGATTTTACAGTATTTTTTGATTATCAATAAACTGGACAACTCTTACTAAAAACAAATATTTTTATTATGGCAGCTCTAATACTACTTCATCATAATGAGATAAGTACATTGGGAAAAAGAAAAGGATTCAGAGAAAACATCCAAGCGTACTTTTTCTATGTTGGAGGAAAACAGACTGTCTCCTCCTACCTCATATATGAATTTAGTGTCCTTAAGTTTTGCAGCCTTAAATCCCCATCCATGTCACCCATGGACAGCACTTGACCTCGGAATTTCCCTTCTCCTTCAGGACTTGTGACACTGTCCTCTCCCAATTTTCTTCCTCAATGATTGTTCTTTCTTTGTATCCTCTTTACTCTCTGAATATTTCTCCTTGGAGTTTACTGGTAGTAGACCATCTCTCTTTCTCCTTCCCTCTTTCTCTCTCTTAACTCTACCCAAGTGATCTAAATTCAATCTAACAGTTGACATTTACTACCTTTGTGTAGGTATACTGTACCATTTTATATCAATAGATGCAGAAACTAAAGCAAGAGAAAACTTATTAACTTGTCTGAGGTCATACAGCTAGTTAAATAGTTGAGATGGGATTCATACACAGGCAGTTGAGCTCCAGAGTCTTTATTTTACTATGTGGCCTTAGTAGAGTTTCCAGGCCTTGGCATAACTGACATTTTTGGGCCTGATAATTCTGTGCTGTGGGGAGCTGGCTTGTACACTGCAGGATGCTTGACAGGATTCCTGGCGCTGCCAGGAGCACCCCACTCCAAGTCATGACAATCAAAAATGTTTCCAGATATTGTTAAATGTCCCATAGGCGACAAAAATCGCCCTGGTGGAGAACCACTGCTTTACTGGGATAATACTGGGCTGCACTGCCCTGAGACACAGTGCATACTTATAACTCTTTTGCTTCTCTTGCTTATGATACAATTATCATAAATGCAACACAGTCTGTAGACACCAACAGGGTCTATTTTTAAATTCTAGAAAAATATAAACACACATGTAGCCTCTCTCTTTAGGATAATCATCAACATGCTACTTTGGCATATGGAGAAGATTCTGAATTATTTTTAAAATGTGACATCTCCCACTCATCCAAACAAATAATTCTAAAACCTATTCTAATCTATAGAGTCAAAGATTAAATTACATTCTTTTACCTTTAGGGCTGAAATTATAGTTTGCTCAGCTGCTGGTGGGAATGAGCTCTGACTGGAAACCACCTAGAACAAATCCAGTTATAGTTTTGCTTAAGTTATTTATTTTTATAAATACTAATTTTGATCATCACATGATAAAACTGTTTCCACAAGCCACATATAAAATATTATCATTACTTTAGAGTAGTATCTCATACATGTTTTAAAAATCCATTAGTGTTTAGTAGTTAGGATAGGTTTAAAAATGTTTTCCTGTATAAGGCAAATATCTACTTCAAATAACTGAAACATTAAGAATTCTAATAGCTAGCTTTCCTTAATTATAAAGTTTTAACTTGAAAAAGTCAGTTTAAAGTCATATTTACTTATTTCTTAAAAAAAAATCACCCTTTGTAGGCTGACTATAATGTTTAACAAGTAAATGTCAAATGTTTCCCTTTTTACAAATCAATACCAACATTATGAAAATTCTGAAATGATCAATAAAGACATTTAAATCAGGCTAAATAAATACAACTTTGCATTGCTTTTGGTTCTTTAGAGTAATAATTAAAGGAAATGGAAACTATATCATATATTCTTTTCATTTACTTTTGTTATTTATTTTTCTGAGATTTACCTGTTAATAACCCTTTAAATATATTTTGTTTAGTGTGCAAAATACAAATTTTGGAAACCCCTAATTGATAAAAGGACTTGTTAAAAAATTTAAGTAAATGAAAAACTGTCACTTATAATTATTCTAAAATACAATCTAGCATATAAAAGCTCATATTAGAGGTCAAGGTTTTAAGAACATCATCTAACCTTTGGCTTTTTCAGGTCTTCTAACTATCTCTCTACTTACCAAATATTTTGAAAATCATTAATAGAGAGTAAACACAAGCAACTCAAGAATCAAAGAAGGGGTTGAAAGTGTTGCTTTCCTAATAATTATGTTTACAGTTCATCTTAGACATAATATATAAAGGCAAACAAGTTAAAATTCAGTCACTTTTTAAACAAGTATTAGATCAATAGCAAAAAAAATATTTTTTACTCATAAATAGTCTTCAATGATTATAACATACGAGTTCACTGTTTTTAATGCATCTCCTCCCCCGCTTTTTTGTACAAAGGTAGAACCTTTCTGACATATTAGAGGGCTTACGAGTTCTTACTATTACTAGATTTGCTATAATTTACTACCACCCATATGATACCAAATTATGTGGTTTAATGGGTATAAAACACAAGTAATTTACCTTTAAATCATCTGTTCAATAAACTTAACTATACCAAGCAACCTTGAGGATCTACAGTTCATGTGTTTTAAACTAACTGTACAGACAAAAAGTCATACAAACAACAGAGGCCAGGATCGGACTGTTTAGAAAAAGTTCATGCCTCAGCTTACTTTACAATCACATTTTCATTGTATTCTTCTGCAAAAAATTAAATAATAACTCATTATTGTCTAAATTTAAGGCAAGAAGAACTTGAAATTAAGTCAAAAGAACTTAATTAAAATAAAGGTTACCTTTGTTACCGATTGGTGCAACTTATATAGTGAATTCACTACTGCCACATTTCTTCTCTGCCCTTCGGTAAGAGGTCCAATCACCTGACTTGCATCTCCTTGGGTGGAGAGCTGTAAGAATTCAACACAAAAAGAAATTACCAAAATGACAGTTCATATTTACTGGGGGGAAGTTCATGGTCCCCTGAAAAAGAAAATGTTAATTGGAAATATTCAGGTCAAGCTTTGGACTTCAGGCATAGCCAGGTACCTCTGTAGATTTAACACCATGGACCTGGAAGTCTAATTAGTCTTGCATAGCAAGAACATCCTTCATCAGTACTTCATAGCTGGTGGACTCCTGAGGTAAGTGCAACCTAAAAGCCCAGGATGTGCTGTTATTTTGATACATCAGCATAGTATTTCTAGGGAATACCTTCTGCCAACAGTTTTTCTATTAAAAACCTGAGAAATAAGCCATCCAAAAAAAGAAAGCAGAGAAGGAAAGAAAAAAGAAGGAAGGGAGGGAGGAAGGAATAAAAGTAAACCTACATCCTATGTACATTTGACAGCCATCATAATAGCCTAATGAAATGAGTGGTAAAAAGAGGGTATTACACTCATTTTTTCGTAGATTCAAAAGGAAGTTGCTTAGGATTATACCATGTATGGATGATCAGTAGGAGTGGTACTAATGCATTTTAGGGAAAAGGACATGGAATTTTTACTGAATTAATCTAAAACTATTATAGTTCCATTTAAGAAAAAAATCCACCTATAAATGATTCTCATATTAATCAGGTTTTAATCCAATCCTCTATAACAATTAGTATTTAAAGGTCAATTAAACTTGATCAGGAAAATAAAACATGAGGCAAGTAACTATACATATGGATGCACATCTCAAACATGAAAAATTGGCCTTTTACGGGAGAGGTGAAAATAAGAGCATCTTCCCTTTGTTACAGTGACAAAAATAAAATATGAGAGAAAGAAATACTGTTTTTCTTTCTACTCTCCTTTGATACACACAAATTTTCAAAATTAAATTCCCACTTTATCAATTCCTACTTACGGCAACAAAATACAATTTAAAAACATAAAAAACTGCATTTAAAATAAAGAGAATAATCCTTCATTGAAGTTATAATCCATGATGATGGCTTTAAGTCAACATAAAGTTTTCTGACATTAGGTTAAATAACTCCAGCTTATTTTGCCTTTCCTCATGGACAGATAGTTACCAAATTACAATCAGGTTGTGTCCTAAATGGTCATTTGTAAGTTAGTAGGCTGAAAAAAAAAAAAGCCATATTTTTCCTGTAGAAACTATGTTAAAAATCAATGGTTAGACCTCAGACGAGCCCATATAGCCCAGTTTAATCTATAATGTGGTAAACTAATACTAATAGAAGCTCTGAGCTCCCAGGAGACAGCAGATGATGGGCTCCGAGCTATGGTGAGGGTGGGGAAAAGCTCCTGAAGCCACTTTGGAGACTACAGTGGCAATGGTCAGTGGCATCAATGGTTATCGTAGACTCAGGGGTTAGATGCTAAATATGTACCTGTCTATAATAGGCATTTAGAAACTATGAGTTCTAGCTGTACAATTTTTAAAAATCAATCTCTCTTCTCTTGAGATTCTCTCCAAATAATTTTGAAGTGATAACAAAGAAATGGGAAAAGAACCTTTCTGATGCTATCTTATTTCCACTTATTTTATGTATTCCATATTTAATAAAGAGACAGGCTCACTGCTAGAAAAGGATGGAGATTATTTTATTGATAATAATTGATCATAGTTTTAGGGTTTAAAAGTATAGAAAGGCCTATTTTACACCTATTAGGATGCTATAAGAAAAAAGACAGATAATAACAAATGTTGGCCATGATGTAGAGTAACTGGAACTCTTGTGCATTGCTGGTGGGATTTTAAAATGGAGTAGACACTCTGGAAAACAGCCTGGCAGTTCCTTAAAGGTAAACAGAGTGAAAATACACCCAGCAATTCGACTCTTAGATGTATACACAAAAGAAATAAAAACATGTATACAACTATTCACAGAAGCAATATTCCATAGCATAACAGCCTCAAAATTGAAACAACCCAAATGTCAACCAACTGATGGATGGATAAATAAAAATAAGATGTAGTATATCCATACAATGCAATGTTCCTCAGCAAAAAGAAAGGAATGAAGTTCTGATACATGCTACAACATGGAAGTACCTTGCAAGTAAAAAGAAGCCACTTACAAAAGGCCACATATTAAATGATTACATTTACATGAAATATCCAGAATAAGCAAATCCACAGAGACAAAAAGTAGATTAGTAATTGGAAGAGGGGTAAATGGGGAGTGATTGCTAATGGGTAGGAGGTTTCTTTTTGGGGTGATGAAATGTTCTAAAGTTGATTGTGAATATACTAAAAAACAATGATTTCTACACTTGAAATGGGTGAATTATATTTTAATAAAGCTGGTTTTTAAAAAGTATAAAAATAAAAATTCCCACACTACAAGGGTTATCAATGAATACCCTGAGAGCCTAGTGAAAACTAAGGTTAAGATTAGATGGCTCAGTTAAATAACTCTACAAAGTTCAATGAAGAAAATACTATAGTTACAGGAGCAAAACAATGATAATATAAAAGAACTAAAAATGAAATATCACTGTGCCAAAACCAAAGAACAAAATTTAAACATCAAAGTGAAAATATAACACTAGAAGATTGGAAACAAAAATAATACGCTGCTTATCTTGGCCTGACAGCACAGAATAGAATCAGTCCAACACCTCAGCTAAGTGGATCACCCTGTTTCTCTCCAGCACCACTCCTGTCATAAACTTTTTGGGGAAAATAATTTCAAACTTACAAAATGTTACAAAAATAAAAATAGTGCAAGGAACACCCATTTATGCTTTACTCAGATTTACCTATTGCTAACATTTGATCTCATTTGCTTTATTATTCATAGTCTTTCCTTCTCTTTCACACACACACACACGTATATGCATATATTTTTTTCTGAATCATACATACATTATGGCCCTTTGTCCCATTTCAGTGGATATTTCCTAAGCATAGCACTACTCTTTTACGAAACCTCAGTTCAGTCATCGACTTCATAAATTTACATTGTTAACAATACTTTTATCTGGCATCTGCTATGTTTCCAAAAAGTTCTGGTTTCTTTTAGTGGGAAGTGGTATTAGAGACCAAGATCTGGGCCCTAGGTGTGTTCACTGCTACTTACTCCTGTAAAAACTCTTAATCAATTCAATATTTATATAGATGATTGCTTCAATACCTGGACTCTTACTTAGTTCCTTGTCTTCTTCCCCTTCAAGTTATAAAAACTATATAGTGAATTCCCATATACTGATAACCTAGACTTCACAATTAACACTCTACAATTTGTTTTATATCACATACCTATCACCTATCTTCAACTCATTTTATATTTTTGATTCATTTCAAAATAAGTTTTAGAGATCAGTATACTTAACCCCAAAACAGTTAAGCATGTGTATAATTAACTGGAATTCAATATTTACTTCCGTTTTGTTTTTTTTTTGTTACTTTTAAGGTAAAATTTATATGTGATGAAATGCAGACATTTAGTGTACAATTCATTGAGATTTGGTAAACTGCTTTACTTGTGTAATGCTAACCACATCACTCCAGAAAGGTCCTCCATCCCACTTCCCACTCAACCCCACTCTTCTGGTTTGATAAGTCTTGGCTTTTAAGTGGGGCTACATTCACAGACAATATGGAAAGATATTTTTAACGAGTTCCAAAGACAGTATTTCACATATTATTCAGTCTTTTACCAGCTCCTGCTGCCTCCTGCTGTGTTCTTCTTGGCAAAAAATTTTTATTTTTGCTCACACATATTTTCAAAACCACTAAAAGTAAGGTACAATTTATTTTTTCTAACATTTTATTATGAACACTTAAAGACTTGCACAGTGAACACCCACATACTGACCACCTAGATTCTACAACATTTTATAACACTTGCTTATGTTATCCATCCCTCTATCCATTTTATTTTTTTAATATAAATTTATTTTATTTATTTATTTTTGGCTGTGTTGGGTCTTCATTGCTGCGTGCGGGCTTTCTCTAGTTGTGGTGAGCAGGGGCTACTTTTCATTGCGGTGCACGAGCTTCTCATTGCAGTGGCTTCTCCTGTTGCGGAGCACGGGCTCTAGGCACGGGGGCTTCACTAGTTGTGGCAGGTGGGCTTAGTAGTTGTGGCTCACAGGCTCTAGAGCACAGGCTCAGTAGCTGTGGTGCACGGGCTTAGCTGCTCTGCAGCATGTGGGATCTTCCCAGACCAGGGGTCGAACCCACGTCCCCTGCATTGGCAGGTGGATTCTCAACCACTGCGCCACCAGGGAAGCCCCCATTTTATATTTTTGATGCATCTCAAAATAACTTGAAGACGTCACTATATTTGTTACCACTGACTTCATCTCACTGATTAGTTTAATCTATTCTATATCTTTACATAAAGTTTTTTTGGGTATATGAATGTAAAGCTTTTTCCACTCAGCATAATGTTACTGGTTTTTACCCATGTTTGTTCCTTTTTATTGCTGTGTGATATTCCATTGTATGAATTTATCTGAGTTTGTTTTACCCATTCTCCTATTGTTCCTAGAATGCCTGCAATAAAATGAACACTAGACTTGGGAATCTAGCTTTTCTCTACCACTTGCTGAGTAACTTATGGCTTCGATTTCTTTATCTGCAACAGGAAACTAACAATATAGTCAAGACCAAAGTATGCTTTGTAAACTGTAAAATGCCTTAGCAATGTAAGGCACTACCTTTTATTTTGGCTATGCGGCTTGCGGGATCTTAATTCCCCAACCAAGGATGGAACCTGTACCCCCTGCAGTGGAAGCGCAGAGTCTTAACCACTGGACCACCAGGAAAGTCCCAAGGCATTACCATTTTTATCTCCAGACAATTCTATGTCTGGTTCTCATTTTCTTCTCACTTATCCTTTGCTTAGTCCTTTCCCCTACAATCCACTCCTCCAAGCTCTACCTCGCTCAGTACTGGTGAGGGACTACAGGCACAGACTAGGGCTGAGGAACTGGAAACAAAAGCCACTGAAACTATCTAGAGGTACAGACTAAATTATTTTGGCTCCTTTTTGCTTATGGTAAGAAAGCATCTTGTCCAGAGTAGGCATTCTCTATTTCAGAAGCCTCCAGCCATCTTCAGCCATTTTAACTTTTACTTTTTCAAGCTAGTTCCTTCATTTGATCTCCTTAAAACTTACTTTTCACGAATTCACGTGTACATTCAGCAAGTAGAAGATGCTCATTACGTATCTGTTGAATAACTAAAGGGCCAGAATAATGGTTCCTCATTGCTGCTTTTTCAAAGTTCACCTTATTTGAGACGAATAAAATTGTATGGAGGTGCAAAAACACAGTTTTGGCTGTGAAGCATTAGGAACTAGGGAACTAGAAAGGTAAAAGCAGTAAGAGATTCAATATTCTAAACTATGAGAAATGTACATACTGGTGCATCATGGTACACTATTTAATAATACAGCCTGGAAAGACGTCAGAAAGCAAAAGAGCAGCATTTGAGTTTTCAAACACACACACACACACACACACACACACACACACGAAAAGAAAGGGACTCCCAAGGCTAAAGGAATCCTTAATAATTAAAATGGTTCCTATGTGCAAACAAGACTTACTATTCCTTTTTAATTATCTGAAGAAAGTGTTTTTCACAAATTCTAATTCTGTACATCTGCTCACTAGGAACTTTGTGTGAATTCAATGCATGAGAAACAACTGAGATTAAAGTCCTGAAACGATGATAAGTTATACTGTTAACATGAAGAATGTTTTTATATAATTTTTAATTTGTAGATGAAATGACCCCAAGATCGCCCTAACATCACAGCTGAGGGCTACAAGTAAAAGAAATAAAACTGACAATTCAAGAGACGAGTTGGATGAGAGCTTTAAATTTCTATTCAGATAATCTACTGAAAATTACTTTTGGGGAAATTATAAAGTTGGTGATTTAGAAGAATGTCTAAAAAGAACAAGAAAATATATTACGGATTAGTTATGAGTTACATACAGTTAAGTTACTTTCCAGATATTATGGAAATACCACTAGTGTTCTATTTATCCGTAATTTCCATTACTGCTAAGAAATGTCAATGGTACAGGATAACTCCTTTTTATATGGATTTGGTCACAATTCTTCTAAACATTTCTTGCAATCATATGTAAAACAAATGAGGAAAAACGTATGTATTAGAATTTCATAGGTTTAAAACCGAACAATGCGAAATGTATACTAATCTACAATGCTTCCTGAATAAAAACAAGTCAAAACATTTTTATATTAAATCAGATATTTTAACAAAAACTTTGAAATAAGCTCTGATCAACCTTCAGTTATGGTTGTATCTATGCTTATTTTTCTGAAAGTGGTGAGTGTATTTGGATTACAATTACCAAATTTTAAAATGTAATGTCATATTTATATTAGAACAAATTCTTTTGACCTAATGCATGCTTTTTATCCAATTTTGGAGTTCACAGCAAAAAAAAAAATTACACGCAAACGGCAAAGTATTATTAATGTTTTTATTCTAATGGAGTGTATAAAGGGCAAATAGCTAACTCTCCAATTGCACCCCCCACCCCCACCCCCACACACAGAAGACATCAGTAATCAACTGTGGCCCTGTTATGGCCTCGTAACACAATGCTCCAGGTAGCGACTACAAATCTCTTAGACACAGGAGATGAAATCTATTTGTAATCCCCGAGTGATGTCATATGAGTTTTCCTGGACATCTGGGCCAATGACTCTAAGGGTATTCTATGGTTCACCTAAATGCTTTCTAGGTCAAGAGACGCTGATAAGCAATATATTCCAAGAGCCTCAAAACTGCTGTATCCTTTCATAGCCCGCTGTCAGAAATGTATCCTAAGAAAATAGTAAAGCTATATGCACAAGGATAATGTTATTTATAAAACAGAGAAATTGGAAAATACTACATGTCTAAGAATAAGAGAATAGTTGGGTATGTGAAACAATTCACATGCTGGAACAAACAACAATGGGAGGTGCTTACGGTATAGTGTTAACTGTAAAAAAACAAACAAAAAAAAGCAGATTTGTCTGTGCAGCAGTTTTGTCTCAGAAAAAAAACTGGAAAGAAATAAAGCAAAAATATTAAAAAATAGTATGAAGCATTACATAACGTGCAAAATTACCAGAATACTACTAAAAAGCACTGTAGAATTCCATACAATCTAAAAGGTTCATTTGTAGAACACACTTAGAAAGTGTTATACAAGATAATTTCCTCCATTATAAAAATGAAAGATGTACAATTCCATCCCTGAAAGATTTAAGATAATATAAGAAAATAAACTGCTTTGGTTACTGTTTACTTCCCCAAAAGAAGATTTCTGGAAAAGATAATCTCTTTTGATCTACTAATCTGTGACACAGATTAAAATAATTTTTATTTATATTTACTTATCAAATGCTTTCATCATAGATTACCTGGTTTAGAGTAAAGAATAAAAGAATTATAATTAAATATCACTTAGCTTATTATAACATGCCAATTAATCGCATTAAAAATATATACACACACACATTCACAATTAAATTACTATCTAACATCCCTGACACTAAATACAGTTTGTAATACATTAGAAATTGAATTGCATTTGAAATTCAGACATAGGCATGTTTCTGCAAATCTATATAGCAGAGGACAAATCCACAGGTTTACACAGCAATTCTTCATTTTCCTGGCATGTCAACCTAACTAAACTTCCCTGACAAATAAAATTAATTTTCTTAGGTGCTAAAACTATCAGAAAATATTTTTACGAAAATCTCGCTACACTGTATGTCAATACTTTTCTGGTTTCATAAATAAGACACATTGAACTTATACCTTAAGAAGTCAAATTCTACTCAACCTTTGTATGTGTTCACTAGTGAGTGGTGTTTTTGTGCTATTACACATCTTTATTTTAAAAGTAATTCTATCAGAGCTTCATAGGGTATATATGGCTGCTTGCCCCTTCACTTGTTAAACAGCTTTAGGTTACCATATCTCTTGAAATTTTGTGTTTCCTTTTCCTTTTTCTTTAAATTTTGATGATTTCAAGAATCCTAATCTTATTCTTAAGGTGTCAGTTTCCCCTTTTTGATCTTATCTCCCCTCATCTTGGTATAACTTGCTGCGAAGTGGGAAGCTAGAGGACTAACCACATGCAAGCTAGGAGACTTCCCCATAAATTAAGTTTATATTTTAGTGCATGGACACTGTGACATCAATTCTAGAAGTTCAAAGGATGTTTTTAGTTCTTTTCTGGTTCTTATTTATATTTCAGACAGTTGAGTTTGTCAAATATTTGACTACTTGATAAAAAAAGAGGTGTTACTACATATTTGTCTAACTGAAAATAAGGACAGGTACATTCAACTACAGAATAGATTCAATGGTAATACTACATCTTGACATCAGACTAAACCTTCACACAGATCTAATATCAAAGAGATGACAACTTGAGATGGGTTCCCTTTTGGACAATTAACATATAACTAAAAAGCTTGAAATCAAATCTTGTTTACAGACAAGAGGTGAGTAAAACCAGCACACAGGGATCAAATATAGCTTTGTAATTCAAAGCTGTACTGCTGAGACACCCTGTATTACTGTTAGAAGACCCTTTTATCAACCTACCTTTCTCATCAACCTACCTTTCTCATCAACCTCCTCTATATCTTTTCCCAAGCTCCTGTCCTTTATGTCAAAAACTCCACCTGGCACATGGGATTTGATAACTACAGTGGGTAGGGAAGGCAAACACAATTTGCTAGGAATGGATCACTTGGAGTTTTTACTTTTTTTTTTCTTCAAAGAACCTTACGCTTTTGAACAACAGATGGAGTTTCCACCTACCCATGACTGATCACTGGCTCCTAAAACACTGGCCTTGTTAATTTAACTTAGAATCATAAGTCTGTATATTAATTCTTTGAAGAAGAAAAAACGGTTCGTTGTCAGGTATACTGACCTTTTCCAGTTTCCAATAATGAATACTAAGACTAATTTACTAATCAACAAGAAAACTCTTTTCATATACATATATTATAGAGAATAAGACCCCTTTGATTCAAGGTAATTTAGGTTTCATACACATTGAATTTCAAACCACAGAATTTCCAAAAGAAATAAGTTTATTACCCTTAGGGATACAGACAAACTAAAATCTCAGAATCCCACTATTAAGGCCTAAGCTAGTCAAAAATTTTTAAAAAATAATTAGTAGTTTATACATTTGTATATAGACTAGTACTTTCACGGTTTTTGAGATATAAATTCTAATGCAATTAAACCTATAATCTTGTATGCATTATTAATTTTCATAGCAAAGAAGTTCTTTATATATAGTCTAAAGGTAACTTTCAATTTAACTAGTCTTAATAATATAAAATTATTGGTTGGCCAAAAAGTTCCTTTGGGTTTTTCTGTAACATCTGATGGAAAAACCTGAACGAACTTTTTGGCCAACCCAATGTATTATTGAGCACCAAGCTAATGAGCCTCTCTCTAAATATTAATCTTAATAGCATTGTTTATAATGTCAAACCAGAAAAAAAAAGGTTAATTACCTGATTGAGAGCAATGATTATCTAAACTACAAATTTATTTTGCAAAATCTGGTGATGTCATTCTATGTTTGTGTTTGCCACAAATGACTATGACTGTCTGAGAAGTCTTTTTCTTTTTTTAACATCTTTATTGGAGTATAATTGCTTTACAACGGTGTGTTAGTTTCTGCTATATCACAAAATGAGTCAGCTATACATATACATACATCCCCATATCTCTTCCTTCCTGCGTCTTGAGAAGTCTTAAGGAAGTAGCTCTGCCATTCTGCGGTGGCCTGATTGACCTCCTTAACCCCATAACTTCCCATTCTGAGAGTGGATTTGTCAATTTCTCTGTGAAATTCCATCCACTTTGTCTTATTAGTCTGAGGCTGTGTCTTAAGGTGTATCATAATTCTTATACCCTCCTAGTAAATTGTTCTTGTTCTCATTTTATGACCACCCTCTCCCCAACCCCTAATAATGCTTTTGCTTTAGAGTCTATTTTGCCTGCTGTTAATATAGTTATATCAGCTTTTGTCTAATTACTATTTGCCTGAAATATTTTTTCTCCAGTCTTTTACTTTCATTCTTTATATGTCCTTAGGTTCTAGGTACATCACACAAAACTAAATTTAATTATTAGTTCTATCCAACTTGAGAAATGTCACTGGCCAGTTTAGTCTATTTACATTTACTGTGATCAATGATATATTTGGAATCCATCTTACTATGAACTTTTTATATGATTTTTTTTTTTGCTTCTTTTTATTCTGTTTACTTTTCAACTTTTTACTGAACCGGTACCTTTTTTTTTTTTTACCCATTTTCCCCATCAATTAACTTAGAATTTATACATTCTATTTCTCTTCTTTCAGTGGCATAATTAAATTGTTAAAATTCATACTCAACTTAAGTCAAAGAATCTATGGCTTTACAGTCCTCCTGAATAACACAAGCATTTTAGAATGGTTTCAAATTCATTATCCTTTCCTCATTGTAAGCTTTGATGTGGACTTGTATTTTAGGGGGTGTTTTTGTTTGCATGTCCCAAACTAGTCACTATTATTTCTTATTTTATGAGACTAAGGCTTAGAATTACCTACATATTTACCAATTGTTTGTGCTTACTATTCCTTTTTGCATTTCAATCCTTCCTTTAGAGTTAGATTTCCTCCTTCGGTGTTCAACCATGAAACGGCTTCCCTCTCACTGAGAGTGAAGGCCAAAGCCCTCACTACATCCTGCAAGGGCTGGCATGATCTAGAGTTGAGGTTAGAGTTTCAAGGATATTAGATGGGCTCACAGGAATTCTAGGAAAGCCAGAGCATTTAGTCAGTCTCTAGTCTCCCAGTATCCAGGAATCCGGGCATATAAGCAAGACTGAAAAGGCAGAGTGCTTAGAACTAGAGGCCCTGGGCAGAAGGTGCCACTTCCCCGTGATATAACCAAGTCTGCAACTAAAACTGCTTCAAACATCTACCAGACTTCTGTTGGCTTTGAAGCCACTTGCACCTGCCTCCTCAGCCCCACTGATTGTGATCAATCCCTTTGGCTGCTAATTAAATTCTTTCTTCTGTTAAAAACGTGCGTATCGTAAAAAGTGAAACAGAGCTAACTGGAAAGTATAAACTGAAAAACAAAAGTTCTCCCTGCACATCCTTAGTCCAATCCTCCAAGGTCATACACTAACACCTTCTTGTGGTCTTCTGTTTAAAAAAGGAAAAGGAAATAGAAAAGCCTTTATAAAACAGCATTTATTTTATATATCTATCTTATTTACAGGTGGGACTACTAAATGTAGTATTTTCACCTTCTTTTTCTAGCCTAATAATATACCTTGAGACTTTTCCAAATGAGCACACAGAAATCTTCACAAGACGACAAAGTATTTCTCTCACTGATTTGTAACTAAACTCCAAACTATTAATATTTTCTTGAAGCATTTTATTTGTACACTTAAGAAAGGAAGGAAGAGGATCTAAACTCCCCGGAGTGCAATATTCCTTGTCATTACTGTTACTCTTTTAAGGTTATTAGAATGATTACAGTTAGAAATTAGATTTCCCAACTAAATAGGATTCTTGGCAAAGATAGGGTTTATATACGTTTTGAATTAACAGAAATGAAACATCTATATGCTAAGTGAAATAAATCAAAGACAAATACTGTATAATTTATACATGGAATCTAAAAAAATATAACAAACTAGTGAATGTAACAAAAAAGAAGCAGACTAACAGATACAGAGAACAAATAAATAGTTACCAGTGGGGGTGAGGGGCAAGATAGGCGTAGGGGATTAGGAGGTACAAACTCTAACGTATAAAATAATCTACAAGGATATATTGTACAACATGGGGAATATGTTCCTTATTATGTGGGTGTAGAAGCTCTCAAATTTCATCCCTTTTTGGGAATTCACTTTTTTTATACTGTGATGCCCTAATGCATGTACACAATATTAAAAAATTAATAAATCTGTATTCTTTTTCTCCTGTTAACTTGCCTATTGTCAGTTTATTTCATAGACCCAGCCATCAAACCTAGAAGGGTGGAGGGAAAGTCTTTCTTCCCCTACATGTACATTGATTTTACAGAAGTCACATGTAATTCTAGAACAGGCTTTTGCTTTCATTGATTTTTCTCTATTGGTTTTGTTTTCAACTCTTTGATTTCTGCTCTCATCTTTATTATTTCCTTCTGTTAACTGCTACGGCAGGGGGGGGGGCGGTGGCTTCCCTGGTGGCACAGTGCTTAAGAATTTGCCTGCCAATGCAGAGGACATGGGTTTTAGCCCTGGTCTGGGAAGATCCCACATTCCACGAGCAACTAAGCCCGTGCGCCACAAATATTGAGCCTGAGCTCTAGAGCCTGCGAGTCAAACTACCAAGCCCGCGTGCCACAACTACTGAAGCCCACGTGCCTAGCGGCCGTGCTCTGCAACAAGAGAAGCCACCACAGTGAGAAGCCCGCGCACCGCAACAAAGACCCAACGCAGCCATAAATTAATTACTTAAATAATTAATTAAATTAGGGGGAAAAAAAAGAATCCGCCTGCTGATGCAGGGGACACACGTTCAAGCCCTGGTCTGGGAAGATCCCACATGTCACGGAGCAACTAAGCCTGTGCGCCACAACTACTGAGCCTGTGCTCTAGAGCCCCCGAGCCCCAACTGCCTGAGCCCACATGCCACAACTACTGAACCCGCGTGCCTAGAGCCCGCGCTCCACAACAAGAGAAGCCACCACAATGAGAAGCCTGTGCACTGCAACAAAGAGTAGCCCCCTCTCACCGCGACTAGAGAAAGCTCGCGTGCAGCAACGAAGACCCAACTCAGCCAAAAAAATTATAAAGAAAATTTAAAAAGAAAATTAAACTGCTATGGATTTAATTTGTCTTCTTTTGCCCTAGTTTCTTGAGGTGGAATATTTGAACAGTAATTTGGGATCTTTTTTTTTTGCCCCCCATATAAGCATTTAATGCTATGTATTTCCCTAAATTAACTGCATCCCAGGAAGTTTGATATGGTATATTCTCATGTTTATTTAATTCAAAATATATTTTTATATTTCCCTTTTGACCCAGAGATTATTTGAAAGTATGTTATTTAATTTCCAAATATTTGAGAGATTTTCCAGATATTTTTCGGTTACTTTGAGGGGAGGGGTCACAGACCTCTTTGAAACCTGTTACAACATTTTTCCAGAAAAAACTCATATAAAATAACATTTTGTAATTTCCTGGGGTTCACAGATCCCCTGAAAACCCTTCACAGAACTCCTAGATTAGCAATTCCTACCCTAAGACATTGAAAACTGATTTTTTAAAAAGGCTGTCCACAAAGGAGAAACATTTTCTGTAGCCCTATCACACTTTCCATATGTACCATTTTTTTAGGTATGTCTCAGAAAATAATCTAAATTGGCACAAGTTCATACTAGTGAGTTTAGTAAAAGTTGGCTGCCCAAAAGTTAGCTGCTATGTGCTTGATATAGTAAAGGGAAAAGACAATCAGTAATTTCTAAGATGCAAATGAGTTCTTTTATACTCAAATGCACTGAATTTTAGTTTGCATCCTAACTTTTAAAAGAAAGTGTCTTTTTGTTTGTTTTGTCATTTTTTTCAAATTAAGACTGCTGTTTTTCTGCTGATAAGAGAGAGCAGGAGCACACAAGCTACAGGTAGACAGCAATACATTTTCAGCTTTTCAGCAGCTTGAAGTTACAAATATGTCATAAAATTCAGAAGAAATATGAGAACTAGCCTAGTACCTTGAAAGCTCTCAGAGGCTCCTCTGTGAAAACTGTCTTCCTCTATGGGTACTCCATTTGTCCCTGTTGTCTGGGGGTTTTATAGTTGCCCTTTCAACCATGCCTCCCTCCCGACCACTACCACCACAGCTCTGCAATTTAAAATCACGTCTAATGCTGGTGGCTCAGAGATCCCATCACACTGGATATTACAAGAGCCAATCCCTGAGCGTGTTTTGGCTTTGGTTCCATTTGCAAGGCCATCTTGCCTCGTGTCACGCTAGGCTGATACCTATGGCAGCCCTAGGAGGTAAATATAGGTTTTCTTTCTATCTTATTTGTAAGTGTAGCTATATCTTTGTCATTATAAGTATTTGTATGACATTATAAGTATTTGTATACTAGGGAATAGGGTACTCTGAGTGAATCACAGCCTAACCCTGACTAAATGCTGACAACTTTCTCTCCCAGAAACATACTTTAAAATAGTATAATTTGAAGTATACATTAGAGAATTAAATTATATTCCTATACCTTGAAACAGGGATAAGATTATACCTTCTTGATCACTAAGATGCTTGAAAAGATATAAAAGCTCTATAGTTTTAAGATCACTTCCAATTCCGGTAAAAATGGACCAGGTAATTCAGACTAATCCTGTCAATGGCAACACCTAGAAAAGCTGAATTATATATTTAAAAAACCCTCATGGTATCAAAGTGCTAACATGGCAGTGAAAACTCATGGGGGCCTGATCCAAATGCCCAGTTTCTTTTCAAGTCTCTTATTACTTCTTGTACTTTCTGGAGCTGACATGGAAAATTCTATTTGTTTTATTTGTTCACATTCTGAAATAAAGGAAGACATAAATGAAAGTATATTTTGTAATGAAAGACATAAGGAAAAATAGGAGAGGGGAAAAATTAATATTATATGCTTGTGGTAATGTAAACAAGTTTAGGACAACAAAGATTCAAGAATACAATATATGATAAGGGAATAAATATATGTCATCAAATAAGGCCATACAGAAAAAGGCTCATAATTTTTAAAAGTAAATTAACATTAATTAAAATCATTAAGTAAATTATCATAGTAATGAATTTCTACCTTCTTTGGGCTATGAAGCTGATAGTCATATGCCATAAAAATTTCATACACACTTAGGAGTAAATATTTGCAAATCATGTATCCATACAACTCAACAGCCAAAAACCAGTCTGACTGAAAGATGGGCAGAGGATCTGAAAAGACATTTTTCAAAGAAGATACCCAGATGGCAAACAGGTACATAAAAAAGTGCTCAACATCACTAATCATCAGAGAAATGCAAATCAAAACCATAAAGAGGCATCACTTCACACCTGTTAAAATGGCTGGTAAGAAAAAGATAAGAAATAACAAGTACTGGAGAGGATGTGGAGAAAAGGGAACCCTGTGCACTGATGGTGAGAATGTAAACTGCTACAGCCACTGTGGAAAACAGTATGGAGGTTCCTCAAGAAATTAAAAACAGAACTACCGTATGATTCAGCAATCTGAAGAAAATGCAATCACTATCTGGAAAAGATATATGCACCCCTATGTTCACTGAAGCATTACTTACACTAGCCAAGATGTGGAAACAACCTAACGGTCCATGGCAAATGAATGGATAAAGAAAATGTGGTGTATATGTATAATGGAATATTATTCAGCTACAAAAAAAGAAAGAAATCCTGCCATTTGTGACAACATGGATGGACCTTGAGGGCATTATACTAAGTAAAATAAGTCAGATAGAGGAAAACAAAAGCCTTTGATTTCACTTATATGTAGAATCTAAAAAACAAAACAAAACAAACTCATAGATACAAGAGAACAGATTGGTGGCTGCTAGAGGTGAGGGGTAAGGGGTGGGAGAAATGGGTGAAGATGGTGAAAAGGTACAAACTTCCAGTTATAAGACAGTAAGTCCAGGGATGTAATGTACAGCAGGAGGACTACAGCTAACAATACCGTATACTGAAAGTTGCTAAAAGAGAAAATCTTAAAAGTTCTCATCACAAGAAAAAAAAAAGTTAGGCTGTGCACCTGAAACTAATATAATGTTGTGTGTCAATTATATCCCAATACAAACAAATATTTTAAAAATTTAATACACACTATTAGGATTCAAGAAGGGAGATTAGGCCATTGGGAATTAAAAAGAAAAGCTCATTAACTCTTTTTTTCTGTTGTCAAGTTCCCAACTTGGCTTTGTGATAGATGGCGTAATCGGCCCCAATCCTTCATCTCTTTCTGCAGCCATATCCTTTGCTATTTAGTATCGCACTGTGGCTGGGTTGCTTTGGTGAGCCACACTTACGGGGCTATTTTCTCTCTTGTGCCTCTGCCTTCACTGTGAAACCAAGCTCAGAATAGCCTGCTGCAGGATTAGAGACATGAAGAACAGAGTATTAACTATGGTTAAAGCCAGCCTAGATCAGCAGCTAGCCTAGTGTGGAGTAAACCCAGCCAAAGTCAGCAAAGTCACCTAGCTGCCCCTCACAGGCCCCAAGACGTATAAGCAATAAATGCTTATTGCATGCAACTCAGATTTTGTAGCTATTATACAACAATTTTGTGGCAACAGTTAAACAGACTTTTGAGCAGACTTTAACTGACGACTGCATTTTTAAATTTCTGCTGAAAATATTTGCTAATTACAACACCATTATTTGACATTTCTCTCTGTCTTCACTATGGCCTACTGAATCTTAGACAGCATGACTACTTACTACTGACCTGACACAGCCCCCAGAAAATCAAGCTCTTATGAGTCTGGGAAGCAAGTCAGAGAGCTGTCTTAATGAAAAGAAGGAGTGATCCTAAAATACACCAACATAAGAAGAGAGGTAACAAAGAGTGGAAAGCTGTCTGAAGAATCAAGAGGGTAGGTAACCCAAAGGATCAGTGTATTTGTATTACAGCTAAAGTGCGTTTGGTTCAAGAGAATCTACCGATACGTTTCCTCTGCTTGCGCCTAACATAAAAACTCTTCCAAGTGATTTCTTATTTTTTTAAAAATCTTCTACTTGAATGTTAATAACACAGGCTATTACCATATGATATTATATGGAGCAGTATCCAAGTAGACGACATTTAAACCTGCATTAAACAATCCTTTTAAAACTAAAAAAGTTAAACTCCTATGTTTCTATATCATCATTTAAATATCACACATGCAGGTTTTCTTCCATTATAAGAATGTCAAGTCTCTAAACTACTTGTTAATTATACAAAGAATAAAGTGTATATTTACAAAGCTTTTAAAAAACCCTACTGTCGTCTAGAGCTACTGACCTCATCATACACAGCTACTGACCTGCTCAGAAGCTGAAACCTCCCCTTAAATGTCATCCTTATTATTGTTTCAAATGGTCTGCAATCTAATTAAATGCCAATCCACTTTTTCACAATTTATAACATTTGACATTTATATTGGGATTCTATATGTCATGCCCAGAAACCATCAGATAATAGTTATTATTAGAAAATGCCCTAACAATGTACCTTTTAAAAGGAATACTTACTAGTATTGTTTGCCTATAATTTTGTTATCACAGTAGTTTGTAAGCCTATATATTACCAAGGTATCGCAATAATTCCCTTATATAATACTTTAATTTTCTTTTAACATATAGAGAACAAGGAAAACACTGATTCAAACTTGTGGTTGCAAGGTCTAGTGACATGTTCTACTAAAGTTCACATTTCAGAACTATACAAATTACCAATATATCACCATTATATAATCAATTTGTTCAATCATAAAATATTATGATATATACATCTATAGGTGTGTGTGTGTGTGCATTTGGAATATAAAATTCTACTTAGTAAATTAATTATAACTTCACAGCTGCTGTCAAGACAAACAAGTAAGAATTCTTAAATGAAGACAGTCTAAAAAAACACTGATCTCATTTTCACGAAAGAGCACCTTGGAAACATACTAAATTAAATACATGTTAAGGAAGTAAACCCTAAGACTTATAACTCACATGTGCGAATTCAAGGCTAAATCCCTGTTATTTCTAAATTAAATCACTAAACCATCTAAACATCTGCTACCATCTGAATGTTCGTACCCTCCGCCCACCAATTCATACGTTGAAACCTAATGCCCCAGGTGGCGGGAGCCTTTGGCAGCTGATTAGGTTATGAGGGCAGAGCACTCATGAATGGGATTTGTGCCCTTATAAGAGACGCTTGAGAAGGCCCCCTTGCCCCTTCTACACTGTGAGCTCACAGAATAAAGACAGCCATCTATGAACCAAGAAAGGGGCTCTCACCAAATACCTAATCTGCTGACGCCTTGATCTTGGACTTGCCAGCCTCCAGAACTGTGAGAAATAAATTGCTGTTGTTTATAAGTCACCCAGTTTAGGGCATTTTGTTACAGTAGCCCGAATGGACTAAGACACTATCCATTAAGAATAGAGAAGTAAACTATGATACGTAAGTATACTATGCATGTATTAAAATAGCAAATATAGATCTCTATGTTATACTGTAAAGTGGGTAAGTAAATCACAAAACAATACTACTTAAGTAAAGAAAGAAAGATGTATTTGTGTTGTGGTACAAGAGAGTTTTTTTGTTTGTTTGTTTGTTTGTTTTTGTACGCAGGCCTCTCACTGTTCTGGCCTCTCCCGTTGCAGAGCACAGGCTCCGGATGCAGGCCCAGGGGCCATGGCTCACGGGCCCAGCCACTCCGCGGCATGTGGGATCTTCCAGGACCGGGGAACGAACCCGTGTCCCCTGCATCGGCAGGCGGACTCTCAACCACTGCGCCACCAGGGAAGCCCAACAAGAGAGTTTTAAAGCTTGGTCTAGACTCAAATCGGAGTCTGAATGCTAGTTTCAAGACTTGCCTGCCGGCATTGCACTTTTAGGAGTCTATATCGGCCAGGCTACTAAGCTTTCTCAGCCTGAATTCCCACTTTGTAGTGGCGGATATTGATACTTCCATTTCAAGGGTTGTTGTGAGATAAATGAGATAATACATTTTAATGCCTTGGCACAATCCAAGCAACTATAGATGTTTAATAATGGTAGTTATTTTTACGACCCTATCCTAACCTTAAAAAATGAATTCTCGGGCTTCCCTGGTGGCACAGTGGTTGGGAGTCCGCCTGCCGATGCAGGGGACGTGGGTTCGTGCCCTGGTCTGGGAAGATCCCATATGCCGCGGAGCGGCTGGGCCCGTGAGCCACGGCCACTGGGCCGGCGCGTCGGGAGCCTGTGCTCCGCAACGGGAGAGGCCGTGGCAGTGAGAGGGCCGCATACCATTAAAAAAAAAAAAAAAAAAAAGAATTCTCTGGTACCATTTAAGAGTCAGAAAGAAGGATGTAAGGATTTGTCCCTATAGAGCTTTAGGTTTTTATGACATAACTCTGGTGATTAATAACAAAGAAGACTTAGAAAAACAAATACATGTGTAATGATAAAATAATTTCAGATTATTATAAGCAAATATATGTACTATGTATATAACTCATATATGTTTTATTCTACTATATCCTAAGACATTCAAATAATAAGGTTGAAAAGAAAAACATACAGCTTTTTTAGGCATATGAAAGAATATATCCAAAAACACATAGTGAGTTTAGATGGTCATAAAGATGGTCCACACAAAGGATCAACTTGAGAAATCCTTTTACCATTCTTTCTCCTGATGTGAACTAAAGCTATAGTTAAGCATGTTAAATGTTCCGATAGCCAAGAAACTTCCACAACTAACCTTTAGGAAAATAAATTTAGGATTCTGGAAAGCTGCTCATTCTGCACTTCAAGTTTTGTATTTTCAAGTTGCCCTTTTAAAAAACACACTGTTGTTAAAATTCTAGCTTTCCTTTATTTCACAGCTTAAACATTCATTAATGATATGATTTCTGTTACTTTTCAACCTTGTGGACTTGAGACTTAAATATCTCACCTACAGAAAGAACTGTCCCTTTATAGACTTATACCAAATTTCAACTAAACATTTCCACTTACAGATAGAGTAGATATTCTACTTTAAAACATGTTTCAGGGCTTCCCTGGTGGTGCAGTGGTTGGGGGTCCACCTGCCGATGCAGGGGACATGGGTTCGTGCCCCAGTCCGGGAGGATCCCACGTGCCGTGGAGCGGCAGGGCCTGTGAGCCATGGCCGCTGGGCCAGCGCGTCTGGAGCCTGTGCTCCGCAGCGGGAGAGGCCACAACAGTGAGAGGCCCGCGTACGGCAAAAAAAAAAAAAGAAAAAAAAGAAAAACATCTTTCAATCTTTCTCTCACTAAAGATTTAACACTTGGCTATTTTCTTCTAAATGTTTTCAGTGAAATAATTATAAAGGAAGAGGAATATGGTAAGATCAAAGAACAAAACGTGTCAAATTTAAAAACATAGAGGAGGGGCAGAAAGTGTCATTAATAGCCAAAGCACAAGAGATGAACATTAGAAGTTACTTGTCATTACTCAATAATATTTAAAATAATAAACATATGATGCTGTTTGAACTGTTATTTAATGCTTAGGCTTTCTTTAAACACTAAAATGAAAGCAGAAAAGTAAAACGACCTTAAAAAAATTCACTTAAAAAAAAAAAAATTTTAAGAAACTGTGAACCAAGATGGCGGAGTAGAAGGACATGCTCTCACTCCCTCTTGTGAGAACACCAGAATCATAACTAGCTGCTGGACAATCATCAACAGGAAGACACTGGAACTCATCAAAAAAGATACCCTCACATCCAAAGACAAAGGAGAAGCCACAATGAGACGGTAGGAGGGGCACAATCACAGCAAAATCAAATCCCATAACTGCTGGGTGGGTGACTCACAGACTGGAGAACACTTATACCACAGAAGTCCACCCACTGGAGTGAAGGTTCTGAGCCCCACGTCAGGCTTCCCAACCTGGGGGTCTGGCAATGGGAAGAGGAATTTGTAGCGAATCAGAGTTTGAAGCTGTAAGGCCAACTGGCCCGAGGCAGGGGAACACAATCAGATTCACCGGTTGCATCAGAACGAAATTCTCCAGACCACCCAGTTCCAGAAACTGCCCTGGAGACATTCCGGACCACCCAGTTCCAGAAACTAACCTGGGGACTTTGAAACCAGCCCAGCCTTCCCGCCTTTCAAGGGGCGGGACCAACGGTCCCCCAGGATACCCGAAAAGACCACCAAATAAGGAATACCCTGCGCCCTCCCAGATTCACCACACCCCTTTCCCTTCTTCCCCTATAAAATCTTGCCCAACCCTCGCCCCGGCGCGACTTCTCTGGCCCCCTTTCTCTCGGACCAGTGAACCTCGCCCGGGAGCGCTCCCTAATAAAGCTCACTTGAAGCCTTCCCCTGTTTCGTGATGCCGTTTGTTAAGATCCGACCTTACAGAAGCCTAGTGGGATTTGACTGCAGGACTTCGACAGGACTGGAGGAAACAGAGACTCTAGGAGAGCACACACAAAGTAGTGTGCGCATTGGGACCCAGGGGAAGGAGCAATGACCCCCGGGGAGACTGAACCAGACCTACCTGCTAGTGTTGGAGGGTCTCCTGAAGAGGCAGGGGGTGGCTGTGGCTCACTGTGGGGACAAGGACACTGGCAGCAGAAGTTCTGGGAAGTACTCCTTGGCGTGAGCTCTCCCAGAGTCTGCCATTAGCCCCACCAAAGAGCCCAGGTAGGCTCCACTGTTGGGTTGCCTCAGGCCAAACAACCAAGAGGGAGGGAACTCAGCCCCACCCATCAGCAGTCAAGTGGATTAAAGTTTTACTGAGCTCTGTCCACCCACCACCAGTCCCTCGCATCAGGAAACCTGCACAAGCCTCTTAGACAGCCTCACCCACCAGAGGGCAGACAGCAGAAACAAGAACTACAGTCCTGCAGCCTGTGGAACAATAACCACATTCACAGAACGACAGACAAGATGAAAAGGCAGAGGGCTATGTACCAGATGAAGGAACAAGATAAAACCACAGAAAAACAACTAAATGAAGTGGAGATAGGCAACATTCCAGAAAAAGAATTCAGAATAATGATAGTGAAGATGATCCAGGACCTCGGAAAAAGAATGGAGGCAAAGATCGAGAAGATGCAAGAAATGTTTAACAAAGACCTAGAAGAATTAAAGAGCAAACAAACAGAGATGAACAATACAATAACTGAAATGAAAACTACACTAGAAGGAATCAATAGCAGAATAACTGAGGCAGAAGAACGGAGAAGTGACCTGAAAGACTGAATGGTGGAATTCACTGCTGTGGAACAGAATAAAGAAAAAAAAATGAAAAGAAATGAAGACAGCCTAAGAGACCTCTGGGACAACATTAAAGGCAACAACATTCACATTATAGGGGTCCCAGAAGTAGAAGAGAGACAGAAAGGACCCGAGAAAATATTTGAAGAGATTATAGTTGAAAACTTCCCTAACATGGGAAAGGAAATAGCCACCCAAGTCCAGGAAGCACAGAGAGTCCCATACAGGATAAACCCAAAGAGAAACAAACCAAGACACATAGTAACCAAACTGGCAAAAATTAAAGACAAAGAAAAATTATTGAAAGCAGCAAGGGAAAAATGACAAATAACATACAAGGGAACTCCCATAAGATTAACAGCTGATTTCTCAGCAGAAACTCTACAAGCCAGAAGGGAGTGGCATGATATACTTAAAGTGATGAAAGGCAAGAACCTACAGCCAAGATTACTCTACTCAGCAAGGATCTCATTTAGATTCAATGGAGAAATCAAAAGCTTTACAGAAAAGCAAAAGCTAAGAGAATTCAGCACCACCAAACCAGCTCTACAACAAATGCTAAAGGAACTTCTCTAAGTGGGAACACAAGAGAAGAACCTACAAAAACAAACCCCAAACAATTAAGAAAACGGTAATAGGAACATATATATCAATAATTACCTTAAATGTGAATGGATTAAATGCTCCAACCAAAAGACACAGGCTTGCTGAATGGATTCAAAAACAAGACCCATATATATGCTGTCTACAAGAGACCCACTTCAGACCTAGGGACACATACAGACTGAAAGTGCGGGGATGGAAAAACATATCCCATGCAAATGGAAATCAGAAGAAAGCTGGAGGAGCAATACTCGTATCAGATAAAATAGACTTTAAAATAAAGAATGTTACAAGAGACAAGGAAGGACACTACATAATGATCAACGGATCAATGAAGATATAACAGATAGAAGAAGAAGATATAACAATTATAAATATGTACGCACCCACCACAGGAGCACCTCAATACATAAGGTAACTGCTAACAGCTGTAAAACAGGAAATCAACAGTAACACAATAATCGTGGGGGACTTTAACACCTCACTTACACCAATGGACAGATCAATCAAAATGAAAATAAATAAGGAAACAGAAGCTTTAAATGACACAACAGACCAGGTAGATTTAATTGATATTTATAGGACATTCCATCCAAAAACAACGGAATACACTTTCTTCTCAAGTGTGCACGGAACATTCTCCAGGATAGACCACATCTTGGGTCACAAATCAAGTCTCAGTAAATTTAAGAAAACTGAAATCATATGAAGCATCTTTTCTGACCACAACGCTATGAGATTAGAAATGAATTACAGGGGAAAAAACATAAAAAACACAAACACATGGAGGCTAAACACTACGTTACTAAAAAACCAAGAGATCACTGAAGAAATCAAAGAGGAAATCAAGAAATACCTAAAGACAAATGACAATGAAAACGTGACAATCTAAAACCTACGGGATACAGCAAAAGCAGTTCTAAGAGGGAAGTTTATAGCTATACAGGCCTACCTCAAAAAACAAGAACAATCTCAAATAAATAATCTAATCTTACACCTAAAGGAACTAGAGAAAGAAGAACAAACAAAACCCAAAGTTAGAAGAAGGAAAGAAATCATAAAGATCAGAGCAGAAATAACTGAAATAGAAACAAAGAAAACAATAGCAAAGATAAATAAAACTAAAAGCTGGTTCTTTGAGAAGATAAACAAAATTGATAAACCGTTAGCCAGGCTCATCACGAAAAAGAGGGAGAGGACTCCAATCAATAAAATTGGAAATGAAAAAGGAGAGGTTACAACAGACACCACAGAAGTACAAAGCATCCTAAGAGACTACTACAGGCAACTCTATGCCAATAAAATGGACAACCGGGAAGAAATGGAAAAATTCTTAGAAGGGTATAACCTTCTAAGACTGAACCAGGAAGAAATAGAAAATATGAACAGACCAATCTCAAGTAGTGAAGTTGCAACTGTGATTAAAAATCTTCCAACAAACAAAAGTCCAGGACCAGATGGCTTCACAGGTGAATCCTATCAAACATTTAGGGAAGAGCTAACATCCGTCTTTCTCAAACTCTTCCAAAAAACTGCAGAGGAAGGAACATTCCCAAACTCATTCTATGAGGCCACCACCACCCTGATAACAAAACCAGACAAAGATACTGCAAAAAAAGAAAATTACAGACCAATATCACTGATGAATATAGATGCAAAAATCCTCAACAAAATACTAGCAAACAGAATCCAACAACACATTAGAAGGATCATACACCATGATCAAGTGGATTTATCCCAGGGATGCAAGGATTCTTCAATACATGCAAATCAATCAATGTGATACACCATATTAACAAACTGAAGAAGAAAAACCATATGATCATCTCAATAGATGCAGAAAAGCTTTAGACAAAATTCAACACCCACTTATGATAAAAACTCTCCAGAAAGTGGGCAAAGAGGGAACCTACCTCAACATAATAAAGGCCATATACGACAAACCCACAGCAAACATCATTCTCAATGGTGAAAAACTTGAAAGCATTTCCACTAAGATCAGGAACAAGACAAGGATGTCCACTCTCACAACTATTATTCAATACAGTTTTGGAAGTCCTAGCCTCAGCAATCAGAGAAGAAAAAGAAATAAAAGGAATACAAATTGGAAAAGAAGAAGTAAAGCTGTCACTGTTTGCAGATGACATGATACTATACATAGAGAATCCTAAAGATGCCACCCAAAAACTACTAGAGCTAATCAGTGAATTTGGTAAAGTTGCAGAATACAAAATTAATGCACAGAAATCCCTTGCATTCCTATACACTAATGATGAAAAATCTGAAAGAGAAATTAAGGAAACACTCCCATTTACCACTGCAACAAGAAGAATAAAATACCTAGGAATAAACCTACCTAGGGAGACAAAAGACCTGTATGCAGAAAACTGTAAGACACTGATGAAAGAAATCAAAGATGATACCAACAGATGGAGAGATATACCATGTTCTTGGATTGGAAGAATCAATATTGTGAAAATGACTATACTACCCAATGCAATCAACAGATTCAATGCAATCCCTATCAAATTACCAATGGCATTTTTTTTATGGAAGTAGAACAAAAAATCTTAAAATTTGTATGGAGACACAAAGACCCCGAATAACCAAATTAGTCTTGAGGGAAAAGAACAGAGCTGAAGGAATCAGACTCCCTGACTTCAGACTACACTACAAAGCTACAGTAATCAAGACAATATGGTACTGGCACAAAAACAGAAACATAGCTCAATGGAACAAGATAGAAAGCCCAGAGGTAATAAACCCATGCACCTATGGACAACTAATTTATGACAAAGGAGGCAAGGATATACAATGGAGAAAAGACAGTCTCTTCAATAAGTGGTGCTGGGAAAACTGGACAGCTACATGTAAAAGAATGAAATTAGAATACTCCCTAACACCATACACAAAAATAAACTCAAAATGAATTAGAGACCTAAATGTACGACCGGACACTATAAAACTCTTAGAGGAAAACATAGGAAGAACACTCTTTGACATAAAGCACAGCAAGATCTTTTTTGATCCACCTCCTAGAGTAATGGAAATAAAAACAAAAATAAACAAATGGGACCTAATGAAACTTAAAAGCTTTTGTGCAGCAAAGGAAACCATAAACAAGACGAAAAGACAACCCTCAGAATGGGTGAAAATATTTGCAAACGAATCAACGGACAAAGGATTAATCTCCAAAATATATAAATATCTCATGCAGCTCAATATTAAAAAAACAAACAACCCAATCCAAAAATGGGCAGAAGACCTAAACAGACCTTTCTCCAAAGAAGACGTACAGATGGCCAAGAAGCACATGAAAAGATGCTCAACATCACTAATTATTAGAGAAATGCAAATCAAAACTACAAAGAGGTATCACCTCACACCAGTTAGAATGGGCATCATCAGAAAATCTACAAACAACAAATACTGGAGAGGGTGTGGAGAAAAGGGAACCCTCTTGCACTGTTGGTGGGCATGTGAACTGATACAGCCACTATGGAGAACAGTATGGAGGTTCCTTAAAAAACTGAAAATAGAATTACCGTATGATCCAGCAATCCCACTACTAGGCATATACCCAGCGAAAACAACAATTCAAAAAGACTCATGCGGGCTTCCCTGGTGATGCAGTGGTTGAGAGTCCACCTGCCGATGTAGGGGACATGGGTTCGTGCCCCGGTCCAGGAAGTTCCCACATGCCGTGGAGCGGCTAGGCCTGTGAGTCATGGCCGCTGAGCCTGCATGTCCAGAGCCTGTGCTCCGCAACAGGAGAGGCCACAACAGTGAGAGGCCTGCGTATCGAAAAAAAGAAAAAAAAAAAGACTCATGCACCCCAATGTTCATTGCAGCAGTATTTACAACAGCCAGGTCATGGAAGTAAACTAAATGCCAATCGACAGAAGAATGGATAAAGAAGATGTGGTACATATATACAATGGAATATTACCCAGCCATAAAAAGGAATGAAATTGGGTCTTTGTTGAGACGTGAATGGATCTAGGGACTGTCATACAGAGTGAAATAAGTCAGAAAGAGAAAAACAAATATTGTATATTAACGCATATACGTGGAACCTAGAAAAATGGTACAGATGAACCGGTTTGCAGGGCAGAAATTGAGACACAGTTGTAGAGAACAAATGTATGGACACCAAAGGGGGAATGTGGCTGAGGGGTGGTGGTGGTGGTGTGATGAATTGGGCAACTGGAATTGACACGTATACAGTGATGTGTATAAAATGGATGACTAATAAGAACCTGCTGTGTAAAAAAAAAAAAAGTGATCAAATGTATTCTATTGGAATGAATCAAACGTAGACCATGTTTACTGTCTAAAAAACAAAATTTTAAGTCCGGAACTTTCTGTTACCCTTTAGCATTGTAGGATGGTAGGCCTGAGTAATTTAGGGTCACAGACTATTTGACCAACAGCATCAATTCAATCCAATGTTTTTGATATATTTTAATTTTGTTAAAGCCTTTTGCCACCACTGCCTTAACTGAAGTCACATGTTACATTTACCACTGCCCCTGCCTGACACAGAAGAGTGATATATTTTCCATACATATGCTGGCTCTTCTTTATAATGTTGTTTTCAGGTGGGACCATCTCATAAGGATATTTTTTTCCTGACACTTCCAGTAATTACACTGAACTAACTCTACTGGATATAATACCGAATTTCATTTATAGCAATAAACCATGTTTTTCAAAGTAATAAGTATCATAATAAAGCTTCTATAAAAAAAAGTTTGAGAGAAAAATTAGTCATCTAATTATCTACAAAGAGCTTCCATGGTCTCTGTAGGGCCAGTTTTCAATAAACAAAGTTAAAAAAAAAAGATGCTTCTAAATTATTTGTCAAGACTGCAAGAATAATTGAGTAGAAAATAGCACCATATTAATATGCAAACACAATGGAGCCATCCATTGGAAGTGAAAGCAGGAAGTCTCATGAAATGATTGTTAGCACCAAGGATTATTTTATGCAAATTCCTTAAGTTCAATTTGTTACCAACCTACTCTAAAAATTATTCCAGAACCAACTAGAACTACTAGGATATAGGTAAAGCCAGATTACAACTGACCCTTGAACACATGGGTTTGAACTGGGAGGGTCCACTTACCTGCAGATTTTTTTCAGTAGTAAATAATACAGTACTACATGATCCGCAGTTGGTTGAATCCACCGACACGGAAGGGATGACAAGGAGAAACTACGAATACCGAGAGCTGACTATCAATTACACATGGATTTCTGACTGCAGGGAGGGTAGGTACCCCAACCCCCAAGTTGTTCAAGAGTCAACTGTACTTCATTTTACAATGTTTCAATTGGAGCAGTCAGGGAAGCCAAACAACAACAAAAAAACATGGTTAGCTATCCGTATAATGACAGTAGAGATACCACATTTTGGCACATTCTCTAAAATTAGTCCATCAATGACAGTTAAAGATGTACTAAAGCCCTACTCCTTGGATTTCAGTTAGCATACATATCTACTAGTTAAATATGTATGCTTAACTTTAAAACATTAATGTAGAGAATTAAAATTATGATTCAGGCATGCAGCTATTATTTTAAATATATGCAAACAGCTGTTTCAAAAAGAGTAATTTTGGAGCTAAACTTCCAGTCTAGGGCTCGAACCTTTAGAAAGTAAATCAACATCTTTCTTTTACAGTTTTAAGCACTTCACTTCCTCCAATCATTTTCTAATGGTTCAAGTCAATTTCACACTAAGTAACAGCACATGAATGATATCTGCGGTGAGGGGTCTCATGACAGGAAATTTGATCAATCTGAAATAATTACACTTAAAAATATATATAATTTAGCCCATAAAGTGGCACATGCATTTTTTTAAAAGTCTTATAAAACCTGCCTGCATTTTTTAAGTGTAGCAATGGTAGGAGGGCCAATTTTTAAGAGGTAACATTTTTTTCTGGTTTAAATTCATAAGAAAGTTTCAAAAATTCACTATAAAATTTTCCAGTAAATTAATATTCAGTCAATTCAATATTTATAGTTAGTCAAGTACTGTATAATTAGTAATTTTAAACAAAATCATTAAAGTTTACAGAAGGGACTATCACTTACCAGCTGCTCTGATTTTACACCATACAACTTGATGGTCTTTGCCACGTTTTTTGACACAGCTAATGTGAGGTCTGCATCAACAGCAGCTACATTTAGTTCACTGGAGAAAACAAAAACAGACTTTAATTATTAGCAACACAGTTCATCAACAAAGTAAAGAGCAACATATAAACCTAATCCGAATAAACAATGTGGTGATTTTTTTTTATAGATTTTACTGGTTGCCTCCAAGAACTGATGGATTGCACTGTTTCATTTTCCCTCCTAAATTCAGCATTAGGAAAAAGTGCTCTAAGACTGTCTGGTTAATGACCAGTTTCTCATTAATAAATGCATGTCATGTGTGAGTTCAGGCTGTGATTAAGAGAGTAAATTGTGTGCAGAGTTTTCAAGTAGCACTCTTGTTAATACTGATAAGTGCAATTAGAGACACTGCATGTCACAGACATCTGCAAGGAAATGACAGCTCTTGAATGGAAATAGTAACCTTGAAGGACAAAGGCTAAAAATATAAATTACACAATACATAAAGGTACTCAGTTTCTGTAGAAATTATGCCAATTCATGCTATTTTGATAAAATAGCTTTTTAAATATATCAAAAGCATAACAAGGATTTAACTTGATATTTTGAAAATTTGGATTCTTAAAGTATTTCTCTGTCATGCTTATTTTCAATTTAACATTGGATTAATTGGGACATTTGAGGTAATTGCAAAAAAAAGTATTTACAAAGACCATGGAAAGTTAACTTTTTTAAAGTTAATTTTTAATTAAGAGTTAAAAATTGCATGAAAATGCATATACAAGTAGAAAAGCAAGAAAAGTAATTATTGTCTCTCAAGTAGCAGAATAAATCTTGGCACTTACCAGGTTGCCTTTATGAAGAAAGTGAAGGACTTTAAAACAACATTAGTGCTTACTATGTGTGACAAAAATGCCCTTTCATATACCAGTGAGACATATTTTTATTAAAGTTCACTTTCACATTCTATTAAACAATGGCATAAGTATGCTTCTTCAAGTCCCACCTTACAATTGATCACAGCATTGTCAAACTGCACCGGGGAATGGGTGCAGTCCATAAACAGGTAACATGTCCATAAACAGGTAAAGAGATCAAGTTCAATCCATGACCAGTTTTGTCACTACCGTATGAAACAAATAACGGAGACATTAGGGTATAAACGTCTTCAGTCAGGACTTTGGAAAGTCAAGATAACTGTGGAAAGATTTAGGATCAAGATGCTGGGCAATTTCAATGCTGTATTTAGATAGATATGCATATTATACCTGTGGCTTTTTAGTTGTACTCTCACATGCCTCAGAATCACCATCTTCAAATTTGTAATCTAAAAGAATCTAGACTTTTATACCTTGGTTCTATATTGCCTAACTACTAATTTTACTCCTCAAAATGTTCACCTATAAATAAATGTATAGACCTACTGTTACGACAACTTGTTATTATGACAGGAACTGAGACAGTCTCAACTGCAGATTAACCTGGGGGGTCCGTAAAATGTCTAAAAGCAACAGTATAATACATTGTCCGCAACCATTCAGGTTGCACAACCATATCCTCTGCTAGGATATCTTCCCTTTTGAGAGTTTTAAAAGCTGTCACATTCACTTAGAAAGCTTAAAATAGCAAACACAAGTAGACTAATCAGGATTATAATCCTTGTACGCCATGAAGTACTTTCTGGATTTAAGATAAAAAAAAGCTGATCTCCATGCTTTAGCTTCTCAATTTGTAAAATTTTTTAATATTAACTTTCCTACGTAATATCAGAAATTTACTATGGCATAAAGAATTAGGTTGTTTTACTTTGTATCCTTGACAAGATACAGAATAATGATAATTGACTATTTTTAGACTGTATTTAAATGGTTTTATTAATTGGAATCTCAAGTATTGATACTTACTACATGTGCACTCACTCAATGCAAAACTCTTGGTTTAATTTCCAGACTAATTATTTGAATGATTTGAGATAAATTAAAGACGTACTGCCATTATACATCACTAACAAATGTGGCAGGCATTTTGCGGCATGCCGCTACATGAAAATACATACCTTGCTATAGTTTTAATGATACCTTCAAGTTCATCGGCAGAAGGAGGATTACGACCACCAGGGGGAAAAACCAAGTTGATCGGATCAAAGAGTCGAGATAAGGATTTTGATAGATAAGCAGCCTCATAGGGTTGTAGTGAGTCTTTCAAAGCCTTTCCGGGACTGTGGGAACAAAGTTTATTAAAAATGAACTTAAATTATACAAAACTAAGTGCTAGTGTATCAGGTTGTAAATGCCTTTCTTAAAAACATATCTCCTATATAAAATGTAACTCTATATGAAGAAAAGAAAAAATTTTGTTTAAAAATGTATAAATATATTTACATAATCAAATGCTTATTAAGAACTAAACATTTTAATTTATACATAATTCCTGGGCATAAATGTTATATAATATGCACCAGTACCTACTGTAGTAAGTTTGTCGCTTAAAACTAAAGGAGTAACACTGTAAAATCTTATTAATTCTAATGGGGCCATGCCTTCACTTAGCATGTTTCTATAGAGCATACAAGAGAGGCAAGTCTGCAGAGACCTGCTCCCACAAGCTCAACCCTTTTCACACACAACAGCTGCCCTCTCATAAGCTCAGTGCCTAAGAGGGAAGTATACAGGTGCAGGTTTTTATCAGCCTTCTGATGCCAAAACTGATACTAACAAGAATGAGGACAAAATAAAAAGTGCTTGTGCAAGTCCCACAATCACCCAAATACTCCTAATTGTAGTTCTAAGTTAATTTGTTTTACAACATTCTTCACAAACTAAAATTTAGCCTACTAAACACTTCTTTCCTCCTCAGTCCTCCTATGTCTTCAGTTATTTCTGTTGATTTTCATTTACTTGTCCAACTATTGGATCTTGTATTTTACCTCTGACAATTACTATCAAATACCTATAACCATATAATTAACTCTGTATCTTCTCACATCACCCCTGTTTATGATCCTTCTACTGGCCTTTCCATTATCTTAAACAAACAAACAAAAACAAATCCCCCTTAATCCTAAATGTTCATTTTGAAAACATCTGACCTACTCCTTCAGGTATAGGAAACTTGGCTCTCTCCTTTTCCACCTTTGCTGGTCAACTGACAAGACCTAGAGGTCAGAACACTCTTGGCTCCTACATCACAATTCCATACTTATCTTAACACTTTCTCATTCAATAAGTATTTCACTCAACACATAGTTCCTGAGAATACTATGTGCCAGCCCTCACTGAGTGCTGGGAGGATAGAGATGAAATTTGCTTTACAGTCCAGTGAAGAAATGTGCAGGTAAAGTGTGAACTACAATAACTTCCATAACAGATGATGAGAGAAAGACCACAATGGGAACACGGAAGAACTAGTGTCTAAATGTGTCTGAGGCAATCCTCTACTGAAGTCCACGCCAGCTATTTAAATGTCTTCCCTATTTTTGCTCTGGTCATTTACTGACCTTAAGAAGCCTCTTCTCTCTTCTGCAGAAATTTCAGCACTAAATTATAAGTACTAACATTCTTCTTCTCCAAGGATCCTTCCAAAAGGTCCTGCAGCTCTACTCCAACACCAAAGCTGCCAAGGCCCAGCTGGCTATCTGCCAGCAGCCACTCCTCAAGCAGCTCGCACGGGAGAAGCTGCTCTATGCCAACATGTTTGAGAGGCTGGCTGAAGAGGAGAGCAAGACCAAGGCTGTGGTCGTTGCAGGAGAGCAGCCTGCTGACACAGAGATGGAGGACGAGCAGAAGGATGACCCGGCAGGGGGCCAGCCGCAGGTGGGGGCAGAGCACAGCCTCCCTCAGCCCTGCTCCAGTGGCTGCCTGCCTCCCCTGCTCCCTACCTTACTCCACCCTGTTAGTTTTGGAAAACCTGAAGAATCTGGGCGGGGTGGGGTGGGGCGGGGAGAAGGATCCTTGGTGATTACAATGTCAAAACAAACAACTTTTCTAAAACCTGTCCTGTACTAGAAGTCTACTTTCATTTTAGCTTTACTATGGAGCTTCCATGTTTGAGTCATTGTTTTGAACTGCTCTACCTGTGACGTCTCCAAGCTCGAAGACAACTTTCCACGCCCCCACTTGCCAGCCATCTCCTTCCCGCCTACTAATTCTCTTAAATGTCTACAATTTGCCAGGTACTTCCTAGATGCGGGAAATGTAGCAATGAAGTCAGTTAAAAAAAACTCCCTGTCCCCTGAAAGAGACTTCTGAGAACACAATATTGTAAATCAACTCTACTGCAATAAAAACTAATAAAAAAAAAAAAAGACTTCTGAGAAACATACAAAAAAAGAAATAAAATTTTTAAATGAGTTAACTATGGAATACAATGGAGAGTAAAAAATTTTGAGAAAAAGGAAGTAAGGAAGCCAGAGACCGTTTTTGTTTTTAATCCAATTTTACATAGGGTGAGGCAAGGGAAAGCTTCCTGAGATGATGTGAGGGAAAAGAGGGAGCAAGTTATATAGATTTCCAGGGTAGGCGCTTTCTATAGGAAGAGAACAAGCGCAAAGGCCCTGAGAAGAGACTTAGACCTGGCTGCGTTTGACAAAAAGTTAGAGAAGCAGAGCACCTAAGTGACAGGAGAACAGTACAAGATGAGGTCTAAGAGAAAACAGACGGAACAAATCATGCTGGGCTTTGTATATCAATAAAAGTGCTAGATTTTACTCAAAAGAACTTGCTCTTTGACCTTACAGTGATCAGCGCTACGGAACCCTACGCTCATCCTCCACCGTTTCAAGGTGCTCTCATTAGCATCTTGATTTTTCTAATTTACCTTCCTTTCAAAGCTCTTACGAAGAAAATCTCAGTTAGATGGTCTCTGTATCTGCCGCTAAGCGTTCCACGTATTGCAGAGAAAAAGTAAACTGTTTCTATTAAATGTTTATGCAAACCTCTTAATTTCAAGAGACCTGAAGCTCCAGGTATTAAAATTCTACTTCTGCAGCCCTTCACTCTCCACAGCTGACCATCTGCCTCAACTTTACACTAAGACCAAAACCAGTGGCAATGATCTTACTAGCTTATTTTTTCCTTTGTAACTTCACCTACCCTCAGCGATTTTCCTTTTATCCCAAAGAAAAAGTAGCTTTATTCCTTTGTTCATATCAAAACCTCTCAGAAGAATTACCTACCTCCTTCTTTCCCGTTCTCTCTTTTTCTAAACTTCTTTATCAAGATTTAATTTACATTCAATTCAACCATTTAAAGTGTATAATTCAATGGCTTTCAGTATATTCAATATATATTCAGTATATTCATGGTGATGTGCAACCATCACCATGCTCAATCCCAGAACATTTTTATCACCTTCAAAAGAAACCTCATAGCCTTTAGCTTTAATCTTTTACCCCCCCGCCACTCACCCCATCCCCAGCCCTAAGCAACCACTAATATGCTTTATATCTCTATAGATTTCCCTATTCTTAACTTTCATAGGAATAGGATCATACAGCATAGGGGCTTTATATCTGGCTTTTTTCACTCAGCATAATTTTTTCAAGGTTCAGTCATGTTGTAACATGTGTCAGTTCTTCATTCCTTCATTCATGTGTGGATATATCACATGTGGTTACCCATCTGTCTGCTGATGGACATTTTGGGTGTTTCTATCTTTTGGTGATTATGAATGCTGCTATAAACATTCATTACAAATTTGTGTGTGAACACATTTAAAAAATTTTTTTTAATTTGCTTAATATGCTTTGTTTTTATTGTGATAACATATACATAACAGATGGGTGTTGTGCACAATAAGGAAGCACCCACCTATTGATCTCATCTGTCTGAGGCTTCACTTCAGCTAACTGGCAGCTGAGGGCAGGATGAGAAATGCTGCGGTTCTGCTCTTCTTAGGAAGAAAGCCCTCCAGTTAGGAGTGGCGGGGGAGGGAGCCCTTTGTTCTTGGCTGTCACAGTCCTGAGTGGAGCCTATGCCTTGATGAGCTGGGAAGAGGGAGGGAGGAACAACAGTCTTGGTTCTAATATCACAGGCTCTTATGGAATTCTTTCTACCGAATTTTCATAGACTTTCTTGAGTCGATGATTTTTCATTTGCTGTTTGCTTTTAAAACCATTTCCAGACACGTTAAATTGTTTGGTTTTTAATAGTTTTCACCAGATTCACTGTGGGGTGGGTCAGCGGAGTGGGGACGGCTGTCATCCCAGAAGTCAATCTCCTCCCATTCTGTCTTTCATCAATTCTAATAATGCTTTGTATCCACCATTCCACACCTAGGCCTTGAACAACCTTATTTTGCTATATCTAGAGGTCACTTCTCAGTCCTAAGCTTCTTCAGCTTTTCAACAGCATGTGACACAGTTCACCATTCCTCTTCTGACTGAAATGAACTAATTCTTTGGGGTTCCACATAACTTTCAGTTTTCCTCCTATCTCACCATTTTTTTTCCTCTTAGTCTTGCAGGCTGCCACTCTTCTGCACAATCTATAAATTTTGGAGTGCATATTTTGGGCCAAAGTTCCCTTTTCTCTTTATATATATCTTCCCTATGGAATCTCCTCCAGTCCCATGATTTTTAAAGATCTGCATAGTGATGACTCTCAAATATGTATTTCTAGCCCTGATTCACATTCAACTACCTTTTCAACAAAACAATTTGCATCTTTGATTCAACAGTTTCAAAAGAAAAACCTTAACACTACTCGATGGGGAATTCCCTGGCAGTACAGTGGTCAGGACTCCATGCTCTCAACGTGGAGGGCCTGGATTCGATCCCTGGTCAGGGAACTAAAATCCCACAAGCCGTGTAGCATGGCCAAAAAACAAAAAAAAAACCCCACAAACAAACAAAAAAGAAACAAAACAAAAACCCACTACTCGATGAAACAATGTCTTCCAATCATTAGGCTTCTCCCAACTTGTCCACACATATCCTTGATTCTTCTTTTCCTCTCAAATGTGATCTACCAGCAAGTTCTACTGGCTTGCCCTCTAAGCTATATCTCGAATCAATTCGACCAGTTCTCACCATCTCATCCACTCATCCTACTTCAAGCTATTATCATTTCTTGTCTGGATAAACAAAACAGCTTCTCTTTCCCTGTGGTGACACTCCCCCTCAGTTGTCCACAAAGAAGCCGGCATGCTAATTTTAAATGTTTATCAGTTCATCTCATTCCTCTGTTTAAAAGCAAAGGTATCCAGTGTTTTGAATAAACTCTAAACCCCATATCATGGTGAATAAAGCCCTACATGATCTTACGTTTCCCCTCCTCTCCGACCCAATTTTTTATCCCCCACTCTCCCTCATTCATTGTGTTCAGCTTTCTATTCCTCAACCTCCCCATCTCAATTTTCTCAGGCTCTAAATCTGCTCTTCTCTCTGCCTGCAAAAATCTTACTCCGAATCTTCCATAGTTGATTTCTTCACATTATCTCGATCTTGGGTCAAATGTTACCTTTTCATAGAGGTCTTCTCTGACCACCCTATATAAAACACTGTCACATTATCTTGTTTTATTTTCTTCATAGTAAGAACAGCTTTCAAAAATTCAGCATAAATACTCAATGATGAAAAACGTTAACCTGGTTATTTGTGCCTTGATTCTGTTCAGATTATTCTAAGGTCTCGTTCCATTCATTATCTCTTTTCTTCACTTTCTCTCTCCACTGGCTACTTCTATCTATAAAAACTCTCAGCTTTCCCTCTATCATTAAAAACAACAACAAAAAACTTTCCTTTGGCTCAGCTACCATGGTCAAATTTATGTTTGTTTCTTGCCTCACTTCTCAAAAGAATATATAAATCATATTGTCATTGTTTCCTTATTATATCGTCATTATTTTTTGGTTTCTTAGAAGAATACAGGTCATAAGTCTTCTTCCCCACATCCCTGAAGTCAGTCTCCAAAAGGTGAAAAGGATGTCCCAAAACACAGTGGTATTTTTTATTCTGGTTTTTTTTTCTACATTGCATTTACTGCCTTTCCTCTACCCCCACGAGTAACATATGCTCATTTTAAGTAAAAGCAGAAAATACAGAATAAAAACTCTACCTCTTGGACATAAAACTCTATTACCTTGTGCTATGTATATTTCCAGAGCTTTTCAGTGCCAACATATGAATTTAAAAATAAAACTAAACCAGAACTACAATGATACTATGTATGCTATTTTGTATACTTAAAAAAACCTTAATACATTACAAGATTTTTCAAGATCAACAGAAAACTTTTCAGTCTTCTTGTCCCCTCTTTCCATTAGTCCTCACCTAATCTCCATGTTTAGCATCAAAGAGTAACTGAAGAGAACAACAGCGTCTCCTTCTATCATACCAGCCTACCCTTACGCCACTTGTTTTCCCAGTCAAAACTTCTATGTCCTGTATTTTACCAGTCAGAACTTCTTACTACAGTGGATAAAATTCAGCTATAAGTGTTCAGAATAAAAGATTTTTAAGATAAACATTAAAATAGCACTCATAAACCTAACCTTTTTCTTACAAGGTCAGTGATCAGAATCTACTGTTACTTGAGTCAGTCTCATCACAATAAATGATTCTAGTGTTTAAAGATGGTGTGCAAGCCAATCAATTGATTTGGTGCTCAAAGAGAAATCTGAAAACAATACTCTTTTTCAATTTAGGAGGAAAGCTAGCTGGTTTAAGCTTATTGAGATGGTATTATTTTTCTGATGTGGCTTATGAATATGGCTACCTATACTGTACTTCACGAATAATCTAAGAGATTTTCAGGTTTAATTTTGACTGTACTTAGGTTTTTCCCACCAGATTGAGAATCTATCCCAGCATAAGATTTATTTCCGCTATAGTTCCTGAACACACCATTTCCTTTTATATCACATTTATGCCAGTGGTCCATCAATAATGATGCTGTCTGATGTAATTACAGGTTATCTTATAATATCAATTAAACGATAATGACCACATATGCTCATCTCTTAGCTTCTATTCACCTTAATTGGTGATATACTTTAAAATGAAGCTTAATCAGGAACCAGGCTGCTCAACTAAGGATAAATTTCGACTTCTTCAGTTAAAAGTGTTGTGAAGTCTTTTAAAGTAAATAAATGAATAGTAATCATTACAAGTATTCACAAAGATTAGCGTTTTCCCATTTTCTAACTTATAATAAAAATAAAAGACAAAATCCTTAACAGGCCAACAAACAGGTTTGATTAAACAAACATACTCATAATCTGGCTTCTTTGGTATGAATATGTCTTGTGTATCATCTTCCATGTGTTGTAAGTCAGCATAGAGGTCTACAGTTCCACTGCAATTAAAATTTCCTTGAATACTTTGGCTGTATTGTTGAAGACGCTTCCATAAGTCATTATAAAGACGCAATAATTTAGGGTATTCTCCTTCAAATGCCTGTTTCAAAAACATAGAAGCTGCCAAGCAAAACAATAAAATGATTAGATAAATGATAAAAAAATTAAATGTAGCAAATAAAAATTTCTTTTGTATGTGAAGATGGTGCCAGAAATAGCCTATACTATAGGACAAACCAAAGATGTGTTCTAATAAGGTCTTTCAAAATAATGCCAGTAACAGTAATTTTCCTCCCAGACCACTTACTGCACGTGATATGTGGACCATATATTTTGAAACTTAATCTACAAGGAAATAGACAAATCAACAATTACAGCTGAAGATTTTCTTTCTCTCAGTAAATGATAAAACAAGTACACAGAAAATCAGTAATTGACATCTATAGAATACTTTATCCAAAACAGCAAAGTAGCCATTATTTTCAAGTACACATGAAACATTTACCAAAATCAACGATTTCTGATAGAAACAGTCTAAATAAATTTAAAAGGTTCCAAGTCATACAAAGTATAAAAACCAAAACAGTTTTAGATTAGAAATCAGTAACAGAAATATTTTTAAAATCCTGGAAATTGTGGTTTTGATTTCCATTTTGCTGATGATTAGTGATGCTGAGCATCTTTTCACGTACCTGTTAGCCATCTATCTGTTGTCTTTGGAAAAATGTCTACTCAGATCCTTTGCCCATTTTTTAACGGGATAATTTGATGTTTTGCTATGAGTTGTATGGGTTCTATGTATATATTAGATATAAACCCATATACCTGCAAATCAGGTATATGATTTGCAAATATTTTTTCCCATTCAGTAGGCTGCCCTTTCATTCTGTTGATGATTTCTTTTGCTGTACAGAAGCTTTTTTGTTTGATATAGTCCCACTTGTTTATTTTTCCTTTTGTTGCCTTTGCTTTTGGAGTCAAATTCGAAAGAAAATCACAATGAGATATGACTATATACCTGTTAGAATGGCAAAAATTTTAAAAAAATCAAATGTTGGTGAGGATAGAGGAACTGAAACTCTTGTATACTGTTGGCAGAATGGAGAAATTGTATTATCATTCTGCAAAACAGCCTAGCATTTTCTTAAACTGTTAAAGATATACCCACCACATGGTCAAACTATTCCTCTTCTACATGTTTATCCAACAGAAAAAAAAGTATATGTCCATATACAGACTTCTATATGAACATTCAAAGCACCTTTATTTGTAATAGCCCCAAACTGGAAACAACCCAAATGTCCATCAACAAGTGAATACATACACAAACTATAGTATATCTGCACAATGGAATACTATCCAGAAGTAAATACATAATACAATATGGATGAATCTAAAAACAATCATGCTGCATGAAAGACAAATAAGAATACACAATACATGCTGTATCATTCAATCTGTACACAGCTCTAGGAAAGGTAAACCAATAGATAGTGACAAAACGTGGTCAGAATTTGCCTGGGGAAGAAGAAAGGAGATGGCGGGGAGAGGAATTACAAAGGGGTACATGGAAACTTTTGCAGGTGAGAAATACATTCACTGATCTTGAGTCGTGATGCTTTCATGGGTGTGCATATATGTCAAAACTTACCAAACTGTACACTTTATGTTCAGTTTACTGTATACCAATTATATTCTAGTAAAGCTGTTTAAAAAAAAAATCTTGGAGAGGACTTCTGTGAAATCTCTCCTTGCTGATGAAGAGGCCATTCACCATGGCCTGAGTGTCCCCACACATTCTTGCAAGTTATGTCAATGCGAGGCCCTGGTTGCTCTTCATCCAGGCCATTTATCAGGTTTGCATTTGTAGCAAGCAACCTTGAAACATGAGGTAACTTTGCCCTGCACACAAAGAGCAGGCTTGCTTACTGCTTATGGCAAAAGCTGTAGATTGTCCAAGCTTAAAGTTCTCACCTGTGACACAAACTCACAGCATACGTACCATTCACATGGGCCCAAACTGTGTTTCCCCAGGAGGCCTGGAGGCATGGGGAACCAACATACAAATATGCCCATACTCACGTGGCTTGCTATGCTGTGAGTAATAAAGTTCTGCTCTGACCCAGGAGTCTCATGTCTTCTGACAATATTCAGAACATTTTGGCAGGCTAGCCTTTTTAAGTAGGGTTAAAAATCTCAGGTCCTTCATGGTTCTTGAACTCCTCTAATCTAAATCATATTCCTTTTGTTATATTCTCATAACACTCTGTTCTTTGTCTTCTTTGCATTTACCACAATTTCTAATTTTACTTGTTTAAAGTATGTTTCCCCTACTTGACCGTAAACTCCATGAGGACAAGGACAATACTTGTTTTCTTCAATGCATATTTGGTACTTAACACAGTGCCTGAAATAGTAGAAATTAAATAAATATTTCTTAATGATAAACTAAGTTTTGCTTTTTAATGGACAGTATACTCACTTTCACAGAAATCTTATCTGTATAGAACAAATCACTGCTGAGGGTTTCAGAGAGCTGAACTTTGACTATACTGTCTCAGTAAATGTGACTGACTAACCAATTCTAAGATACTTAAGTCAAACATATTTAAAGCTTACAAATATATATTGTGGTAAATCCCGAAGCTAAATTCTACCTTACTTTCTTCTGTAAGTGGTTATCAAGTATTCACATCAATTACCTATAAACCTGATTATAATCAATTATTTTTTTGATAAATGTAGAACATACACTGCACATCTTAATAATCTAAGAAATCATTTATAGATAGAAAATGACAGTTACTAATTCCCAGTTACTTAGTAATTCATTACTCAGAGCATGCCCTGTGTGAGCAACTCTTCTTTTTGAGTAATAACTAGTGATTCCAACACAGCACTAACATGAAGATGAAATTCATCTTTATTCCAGTACCTTCTTTTATGATGATTTCTCCATAGCAATGAACACTATAAGAAATTATTTATTAGTTTGTGTTGATCATGTTCCTCCTTTAGAATGCAAGTTTAATGAAAACAGGGATATTACTTGACTTGTCTCTGTATTTCCTTTACCTAGAGTAACGCCAGGCACTGAATTATTGCATGAACAAATGAACTGAAAAAAGAATGAAGAGGGGTCTAGGTATGGAATTAAATCACTTCTCCAGATTCTAACAGTCTAGACTTAATTGCCTCACTACCCCCAGACCCCCTGGTTCAACTCTGATGTTTGTGTAATCCCAGAGTTGCAGCACACACAGCTCTTGCCTTAGTCTTGAGCAGCTGTGCTAAATATCAGCCTGTATATATGCTTCTGCTACTGCATCTCCCTGTGTGAAGACTGAATACCTCATCTCTCAGCCACTAACTGGGGTCCTGACCAAGAATAGGCATCACTCCTTAAAACTCCCACCAACCTTCAGACAACCAAATTCTGGTCAATGTAAAAACTGGAAGGTAGGGCTTCCCTGGTGGCGCAGTGGTTGAGAGTCCGCCTGCCGATGCAGGGGATGTGGGTTCGTGCCCTGGTCTGGGAAGATCCCACATGCCGCGGAGCGGCTGGGCCCATGAGCCATGGCCGCTGAGCCTGCGCGTCCGGAGCCTGTGCTCCGCAACGGGAGAGGCCACAACAGTGAGAGGCCTGTGTACCTCAAAAAAAAAAAACTGGAAAGTAGATTTATCCACTCAAAACATATTTGTTGAACATTTACTATATGATAAGTACTGTTGTAAATGTTGCATATGCAGCAGTGAACAAAATAAGCAGAGTTCCTACCCATGAGGAGTTTATATTCTAGTGAAGGAGAAAGACAATAAACAAATCAGTATGTAACATAATGTCAGGCAGTGTTAAGTGCTTTAAAGAATAATAAAGCAAGGTTAGAGAACAGATAGTGATAGGGAGTCGTAGTCTATTTACTGCAGACAGGGAGGGCCTCTCTAAGTGAAGCAAGGATATGACCCATCTGGATATCTGGGGAAAGAATGATTCAGATGGAAGAAACAGCAAATGCAAAGGACTTTAGGTAGGTTATCCCAGTAGAGGCCGCTGCTCTTATTTTAGCAACTTGTCAAGCTCTTTAGATACCTTAACCTGAGAGGGTCAGCCTCCACACCTAGGTTGAGTCCCTCTTTTTTAAGTACATTGCTACTCATTTCTAGTTCATTCCTTTCCTAACTGGCTCAATTCCCAATAAAAACTGTCAGCCTTGCACATAAATCACCTAGCACTATGAAAGTAAAGGAGGCTAGTAATATACTGGGTTTAGTATGTCTTGGAAAATATTATCTGCTTCATAATTGAATTAGATATCTATTGCTACATAAGAACTTGCCACATATGTAGCTGTTTATTTTTAAAAACACTCATTTATTATTTCATAGTTTCTGTGGGTCAGAGGTACTGGGTCCTCTACTTCAGGGTCTCTAACAAGGCTGTAATCAAATTGCCAGCCATGGCTGGAGTCTCATCTGAAGGTTCAACTGGGGAAGGATATGATGCCAAGCTCATGTGGTTGTTGCCAGGATTCAGTTCCCTATGAAATGAACTGGATTTAGGGTCTCAGTTCCTAGCTTGCTGTTGGCAAGGGGTCAATCTTAGTTCCTCGCAAAGTGGACCTCCCCAATATGGCTGCTTATCTCATCAAAGCTTGTAATCCATGAAGGCAATAGAGAGAGCTTGCTAGCAACATGGAAGTTATGATCTTATGTTACCTAATCACACAGGGACATCCCCCTTGCATATTCTATACCTATAGAAGGTATACCTAAGCAAGTTGTACCTGTACTCAAGGGGAAGAGATTATAGAAGGGTGTAAATGCCAGGAGGCAGGGATCACTGGGGACCATCTTAGAATCTACCTGCTCCAATAAAATGAACCATACTTTATTCACATCAACAAAAATTATATAAAAGTCAAATATTGAGGGCCATACAGCAGTCTGATAAACCGCTACTTTTCAAATACTGATATATTATAGACTATATTACTCCTTCCTAATTAAGACAGTTTCATATTAAAAAAAACCTGTTTAAAATATTGTTGAAAAAACAGAAATAGTTTTCTAGAAAAAACTAGAAATAGTTCAGAAGTAAATTACAGTACTGGAGTGAAATATGGGTAAGTCAGTTGTACCCAAGTTAATGAGTTTTCCTATTACTCATAAAAAGAACTTTTCCTATCGAGTCCCAGAAATCTACTATGGTCCAAGACATATATTAAAAGCAAATGAATATTTATATGAACTAAAATTGACTGTAAATAATTTTATTGAGGATTAATATGCCTTCTGATTTAATTTTTAAATTATGATTTAATAAAACTAAAATCAGAATAGAAAAGAGACCTTTTTAAAACTCAAAGAAATCCCATTTAAGATGAACAGAAATTAAAATTCAAGTTTTAAATGGAAAATCTGATCAAAGCCTAAAGCATTAAACTTTGAATGAAGAATCTGAGTTAAAACACACACACACACAAAACCTAAGATTAGCCACTTACAAACTATATACACAAATTATATATACACACACACATAATTAGGATGGAATAACTGTCTGAAAATAACTGGCTATGGTCCCTAGGAAGTTTCTTAGGTTTTGTTTTGTTTTTTCATAATAGCAGCACAAAGTCATGGAATCCAATACCAACTGGGTATGCTATGGTGGTATTCTATACCACAACCTTTCCTTTTAGCAGGAATATAAAGCATACACATTCTCCTCCAACTTCTTAACTAGTTAACCTTGAATGCACTTATGATATGAAGATGACCACCCTTGTTATCTCACAATAAAAATAACAGTCACAACAAAAATAAAGGTCACCTTCAACTTCTTACCCGCGATTCCCCTATAAATGTTTCTAGTCTTCAACTAGAACAACTGTCCATTCTATACAAGACTAATTCTTCAACTTCCATGCTTAATCTCATCCCATTTCATCTCCTCCAAGACTATTATTCTCTTCTGTATTTTCAGCTTCCAATCAATTAAAAAAAAAGATCGAACATGCTCTCATTGTATTAAAAAAAACAAAAATACAAATAACATGGCAAATGCTTCCCCTTGATCCTTTAACAGTTTACTTGTAGCCGTTGCCCTGTCACCCCTTGCAAGTGTAGTCTACACACACCTCCTTGCCTCCTCCAGGCTGCAACCAGACTTCCAACTGCCACAGTGCTATGGAAACTGTTTTGGGAAAAGTTACAGTATCATTCTGACTGCCAAAAACAGTGGGTACTTTTCTAATCTCCTCTCACTGGATCGCTGTTGATGACTCTCTCCTTTGTGAAACTCTCCATAATCCCATTCTCTCCAGGGTTTTCTACTCTACTGATTTGTTTTTCTTACTCTTTGTTGACTTCTTTCCTCTGCCTTAAATATTTTCCTTGAAACTTAAAAAAACTGTTACTATAGAATTGAAACATATAATATGAAGAGAACCTCTACGTATCCATAACTTATCAACTTGATCTTGTTTTATCTATAACCCTACCCAATCCTCCTCCACTACTGCCAGCTATTTTGAAGCAAATTACAAACATCATGTCATCCATAAATATTTCAGCATGTATCTCTGATAGTAAAGACTATTTTAAAAAAAATAACCATAGTTCTCCTATCACACTTTACAAAATTAACAATCAGCGATCGCATATGCATGATAGACCTGTGATTTTTTTTTTTTGGTTTGTATGATTTAGGACCCATAAATAGTCCATATATTATAATTAGTTGATATATCATCAAGCCCCATCTATCGTTCCTCTCTTTCCTTTTATTCCTTTTAATTCTTTATTTAAGAAACTGGGTCATATATCCTATACAGCTTCCCACAGTGTGGATTCTGCTGATTGCACCCTCTGATCCCTGTATTTACTGTAGATTATCAGCTGGATCTAAAACAGTACATTTCAACCTTGGCTGCATATTGAAACAACTCTGGAAGCTTAAAAAGATCCTGGTGCTTGGGTTTCACCCCAGAGACTTTAATGTAATTGCAGTCTAGGCTTTGAGATTTTTTTTTTTTTTTTTTTTTGCGGTACACGGGCCTCTCACTGTTGTGGCCTCTCCCGTTGCGGAGCACAGGCTCTGGACGCGCAGGCTCAGAGGTCATGGCTCACAGGCCCAGCTGCTCTGCAGCATGTGGGATCTTCCTGGACCAGGGCAAGAACCCGTGTCCCCTGCATCAGCAGGCGGACTCTCAACCACTGCGCCACCAGGGGAGCCCTAGGCTTTGAGATTTTTAAACATACTCCAAGTGATTCTAATGTGCAACCAAGTTGAAAACCACTGCAATAGATAAGAGATTTGATCTGATTCCAGGGTCAATAATTTCCGGTAAGCCTACTGCATATGTAGCATATGAACTGGTGTACCATTTACCTTTTTTATATTAACAGTCTATTAATAATCATTGCCCAGATCTACTAAGAGACTGCAAAATGAAGATACTGTAACATTCTTTGTACATTTATTACAGGTGATATTTTTATAAATAAAAACTTATGAAATCAATTATTCAGTTTCTCTGAGATACCGTTTGTAGGAAAGGCAGGAAAAATGTTTTTCTTTCCCCTTTATTTACCACTTTTCAAAGTAAGGAGTAGTATCATCAAGGGTAAGCAATAAGTATTTCTTCACTTACATCATTATGAATTCATGGATTCAGATGTACATGATGGATTTAAATCACTTGTGATTGTTATCCTTATTGATGTTAAATTTATTCCTTCTCTGGTAGATTATCCATTCAAATTGCTTCCTGAGTCCTATTAACTCAATCCTAATAGGCTTGGTCTTCATATCTTCCTTGCTTTCTAGTACATGGGGTTACAAAATCATCCTGCACATTTCTTGCCCCAGACCGAAAATCAGTCATTTCTCCAAGGACCTGTAATTTCTTTTAATGGGAAATCAACTTTTAAAACCACAGCATCGGTGTCAGAAGGGTTCAGTACTAATGAAACGGTCACTATTTCTACGGCTTTTCAGTAGACAGAGCTATGAAATGTATGCAAATCAAATAATATATATATGTATTTTAATATCTTTATTGGAGTATATTGCTTTACAATGTTGTGTTAGTTTCTGTTGTATAACAAAGTGAATCAGCTATATGTATACACATATATCCCCATATCCCCTCCGGCTTGTGTCTCCCTCCCACCCTCCCTATCCCACCTGTCTAGGTGGTCACAAAGCACAGAGCTGATCTCCCTGTGCTATGCAGCTGCTTCCCATTAGCTATCTATTTTACATTTGGTAGTGTATACATGTCAGTGCTACTCTCTCACTTTGTTCCAGCTTACCCTTCCCCCTCCCCGTGTCCTCAAGCCCATTCTCTACGTCTGTGTCTTTATTCCTGTACTGACCATAGGTTCCTCAGAACCATTTTTTTTTTAGATTCCATATATATGTGTTAGCATACGGTATTGGTTTTACTCTTTCTGACTTACCTCACTCTGTATGACACACTCTTGGTCCATACACTTCACTACAAAAAACTCAATTTCGTTTCTTTTTATGGCTGAATAATATTCCAATGTATATATGTGCCACATCTTCTTTACACAATCATCTGTCGATGGACACTTCGGTGGCTTCCATGTCCTGGCCATTGTAAATAGAGCTGCAATGAACATTGTGGTACATAACTCTTTTGGAATTATGGTTTTCTCAGGGTATATGCCCAGCAGTGGGATTGCTGGGCCGTACAGCAGTTCTGTTTTTAGTTTCTAAGGAACCTCCATACAGTTCTCCATAGTGGCTGTGTAAATTTACATTCCTACCAAAACGGCAAGAGGGTTCCATTTTCTCCACACCCTCTCCAGCATTTATTGTTTGTAGATTTTTTGATGATGGCCATTCTGACAGGTGTGAGGTGATACCTCATTGTAGTTTTGATTTGCATTACTCTAATGATTAGTGATGATGAGCACCCTTTCATGTGTTTGTTGGCACTCTGTATATCTTCTTTGGAGAAATGTCTGTTTAGGTCTTCTGCCCATTTTTGACTGCATTGTTTGTTTTTTGGATATTGAGCTGCATGAGCTGCTTGTATATTTTGGAGATTAATCCTTTGCCAGTTGCCTCATTTACAACTATTTTCTCCCATACTGAGGGTTGTCTTTTCGTCTTGTTTATGGTTTCCTTTGCTGTGCAAAAGCTCTTACGTTTCATTAGGTCCCATTTGTTTGTTTTCATTTCCATTTCTCTAGGAGGTGGGTCAAAAAGGATCTTGCTGTGATTTATGTCACAGAGTGTTCTGCCTATGTTTTCCTCTAGGAGTTTTATACTGTCTGCATTACAATAAGGTCTTTAATCCATTTTGAGTTTATTTTTGTGTATGCTGTTAAGGAGTGTTCTAATTTCATTCTTTACACATAGCTGTCCAGTTTTCACAGCACCACTTATTGAAGAGGCTGTCTTTTCTCCACTGTATATTCTTGCCTACTTTATCAAATATAAGGTGACCGTATGTGCGTGGGTTTATCTCTGGGCTTTCTATCCTCTTCTGTTGATCTATATTTCTGTTTTTGTGCCAGTACCATATTGTCTTGATTACTGTAGCTTTGTAGTATAAGCTGAAATCAGGAAGCCTGATTCTTCCAGCCTCATTTTTTGTTCTCAAGATTACTTTGGCTATTCGGGGTCTTTTGTGCTTCCATACAAATTCTGAATTTTTTGTTCTAGTTCTGTGAAAAATGCCATCAGTAGTTTGATACAGATTGCACTGAATCTGTAGTTTACTTTGGGTAGTATAGTCATTTTCACAATGTTGATTCTTTCAATCCAAGAACATGGTATATCTCTCCATGCGTTTGTATCATCTTTAATTTCTTTCATCAGTGTCTTATAGTTTTCTGCATACAGGTCTTTCGTCTCCCTAGGTAGGTTTATTCATAGGTATTTTATTCTTTGTGTTGCAATGGTAAATGGGAGTGTTTCCTTAATTTCTCTTTCAGATTTTTCTTTACTAGTGTACAGGAATGCCAGAGATTTCTGTGCATTAATTTTGTATGCTGCTACTTTACAAAATTCATTGATTAGTCCTACTAGTTTTCTGGTAGCATGTTTAGGATTCTCTATGTATAGTATCATGTCATCTGCAAACACTGACAGTTTTACTTCTTCTTTTCTGATTTGGATTCCTTTTATTTTTCTTCTCTGATTGCTGTGGCTAAAACTTCCAAAACTATGTTGAATAACAGTGGTGAGAGTGGGCAACCTTGTCTTGTTCCTGATCTTAGTGGAAGTGGCTTCAGTTTTTCACCATTGAGAACGATGTTGGCTGTGGGTTTGTCATATGTGGCCTTTATTATGTTGAGGAAAGTTCCGTCTATGTCTGCCTTCTGGAGGGTTTTTACCATAAATGGGTGTTGAATTTTGTCAAAAGCTTTTTCTGCACCTACTGAGATGATCATATGGTTTTTCTCATTCAATCTGTTAATATGGTGTATCACATTGATTGATCTGCATATATTGAAGAATCCTTGCATTCCTGGGATAAACCCCACTTGATCATGGTACATGATCCTTTTAATGTGCTGTTGGATTCTGTTTGCTAGTATTTTGTTGAGGATTTTTGCATCTATGTTCATCAGTGATATTAGCCTGTAGTTTTCTTTTTTGTGACATCTTTGTCTGGTTTTGGTATCAGGGTGATGGTGGCCTTGTAGGATGCGTTTGGGAGTGTTCCTCCCTCTGCTATATTTTGGAAGAGTTTGAGAAGGATAGGTGTTAACTCTTCTCTAAATGTTTGACAGATTCGCCTGTGAAGCCATCTGGTCCTGGGCTTTTGTTTGTTGGAAGATTTTTAATCACAGTTTCAATTTCAGTGCTTGTGACTGGTCTCTTTATATTCTCTATTTCTTCCTGGTTCAGTCTCAGAATGTTGTGCCTTTCTAAAATTTGTCCATTTCTTCCAGGTTGTCCATTTTACTGGCATATAGGTGCTTGCAGTGATCTCTCATGATCCTTTGTATTTCTGCAGTGTCAGCTGTTACTTCTCCTTTTTCATTTCTAATTCTGGTGATTTGAGTCTTTTCCCTATTTTTCTTGATGAGTCTAGCTAACGGTTTATCAAATTTTGTTTATCTTCTCAAAGAACCAGCTTTTAGTTTTATTGATCTTTGTTATTGTTTCCTTCATTTCTTTTTCATTTATTTCTGATCTGGTGTTTATGACTTCTTTCCTTCTGCTAACTTTGGGGGTTTTTTTTGGTGGTTGTTCTTTCTCTAATTGCTTTAGGTGTAAAGTTAAGTTGTTTGAGATGTTTCTTGCTTCTTGAGGTAGGACTGTATTGCTATAAACTTCCCTCTTAGAACTGCTTTTGCTGTATCCCATAGGTTTTGGATCACCGTGTTTTCACTGTCACTTGTTTCTAGGTATTTTCTGATTTCCTCTTTGATTTCTTCAGTGATCTCTTGGTTATTTAGTAGCGTATTGTTTAGCCTCCATGTGTTTGTATTTTTTACAGTTTTTTTCCTGTAATTGATATCTACTCTCATAGCATCACGGTTGGAAAAGATACTTGATATGATTTCAATTTTCTTATATTTACGAAGACCTGATTTGTTACGTAAGATATGATGTCTCCTGGAGAATGTTCCATGAGCACTTGAGAAGAAAGTGTATTCTGTTGTTTTTTGATGGAATGTCCTATAAATATCCATTAAGTCCATCTTGTTTAATGTAACATTTAAAGCTTGTGTTTCCTTATTTATTTTCCTGTTTGGATGATCTGTCCGTTGGTGAAAGTGGGGTGTTAAAGCCCCCTATTATTACTGTGTTACTGTCAATTTCCCCTTTTATGGTTGTTAGCATTTGCCTTATGTATTGAGGTGCTATGTTGGGTGCATAAATATTTACATTGTTATATCTTCTTCTTGGATTGATCCCTTGATCATTATGTAGTGTCCTTCTTTATCTCTTGTAATAGTCTTTATTTTTTTTTATTTTTATTTTTTTTGTGGTATGCGGGCCTCTCACCGTTGTGGCCTCTCCCATTGCGGAGCACAGGCTCCGGACGCGCAGGCTCATGGCCATGGCTCACGAGTCCAGCCACTCCGCGGCATGTGGGATCTTCCCGGACCGGGGCACAAACCCATGTCCCCTGCATCGGCAGGCAGACTCTCAACCACTGCGCCACCAGGGAAGCCCAATAGTCTTTATTTTAAAGTCTATTTTGTCTGATATGAGAATTGCTACTCCAGCTTTCTTTTTTCATTTGCATGGAGTATCTTGTTCTAATACCTCACTTTCAGTCTGCACATGTCCCTAGGTCTGAAGTGGGTCTCTTGTAGACAGCATATATATGGGTCTTGTTTTGCATCCATTCAGCCAGTCTATGTCTTTTGCTTGGAGCATATTTAATCCATTTACATTTAAGGTAATTATCGTTATGTATGTCCCTATTACCATTTTCTTAATTGTTTTGGGTTTGTTATTGTAGGTCTTTTCCTTGTCTTGTGTTTCCTGCCTAGAGAAGTTCCTTTAGCATTTGTTGTAAAGCTCGTTTGGTGGTGCTGAATTCTCTTCATTTTTGCTTGTCTGTAAAGGTTTTAATTTCTCCATCAAATCTGAATGAGATCCTTGCTGGGGAGAGTAATCTTGGTTGTAGGTTTTTCCCTCCATCCCTTTAAACATGTCCTGCCACTCCCTTCTGGCTTGCCAAGTTTCTGTTGAAAGATTAGTTGTTAATCTTATGGGGATTCCCTTGTATGTTATTGTTGCTTTTCCCTTGCTGCTTTTAATATGTTTTCTTTGTATTTAATTTTTGATAGTTTGATTAATATGTGTCTTGGAGTGTTTCTCCTTGGATTTAGTCTGTATGGGACTCTCTGTGCTTCCTGGACTTGATTAACTATTTCCTTTCCCATATTAGGGAATTTTTCAAGTATAATCTCTTCAAATATTTTCTCAGTCCCTTTCTTTTTCTCTTCTTCTCTGGGACCCCTATAATTCAAATGTTGGTGTGTTTAATGTTGTCCCAGAGGTCTCTGAGACTGTCATGAATTCTTTTCATTCTTTCTCGTTTACTGCTCTCTGTGGTAGTTACTTCCACTATTTTACCTTCCAGGTCACTTATCCGTTCTTCTGCCTCAGTTATTCTGCTATTAATTCCTTCTTGAGTATTTTTAATTTCATTTACTGTGTTGTTCATCATTGTTTGCTTGCTCTTTAGTTCTTCTAGGTCCTTGTTAAACTTTTCTTGTATTTTCTCCATTCTATTTCCAAGATTTTGTGTCATTTTTACTATCATTACTCTGAATTCTTTTTCAGGTAGACTGCCTATTTCCTCTTCATTTGTTTGGTCTGGTGGGTTTTTACTTTGCTCCTTCATCTGCTGTGTATTTCTCTGTCTTATTTTGTTTAACATACTGTGTTTGGGGTCTCCTTTTTGCAGGCTGCAGGTTTATAGGTCCTACTGTATTTGGTGTCTGCCCTCAGTGGGTAAGGTTGGTTCAGTGGGTTGTGTAGGTTTCCTGGTGGAGTGGACTGGTGCTTGTGTTCTGGTGGATGAGGCTGGATCTTGTCTTTCTGTAGGCAGGACCACATCTGGTGGTGTGTTTTGGGGTGTCTGTGAACTTAGTATGATTTTAGGCAGCGTCTCAGCTAATGGGTGGGGTTGGGTTCCTGTCTTGCTAGTTGTTTGGCATGGGGTGTCCAGCACTGGAGCCTGCTTGTCGTTGGGTGGAGCTGGGTCTTAGCATTGAGACGAAGATCTCTGGGAGAGCTCTCGCCGACTGATATTACGTGGCGTCCGGAGGTCTCTGGTGGTCCAATGTCCTGAACTTGGGTCTCCCACCTCAGAGGCTCAGGCCTGATACTTGGCCGGAGCACCAAGACCATGTCAGCCACACAGCTTACATGTAAGTGGGTTAAATTCTCCAATCCAAAGGCACAGGGTGGCCAGCCTTCTGTGCTCCGCTTGGTCTTCCAACCGGGCATTGTCCTCCGTGCCTGGTCAATATGGATAGTCTGCTTAGGATCCAGGTCCAGCTGCATTCCCTAGCATCTAGAAGAAGCAGCCATCGTCCCCATCCTCTCCTATCCCTGCCGCAACTTGTCACCAAATAATATATTTTTAAAGAAAAAATACCTTATCAGTTGATCTCACCCATTTTTATATGTCGTTTCACCTATGCTGAAAATCCAGACTCAGTTTGATACCAACATAATTATTTATTTACACCACACCACACAAACAACTGTCTGAATATAACAATAACAATACTATCGATAACATGGTTATGGAAAAGAGGTAATGTGTTTTTTGGGAAGTTCTTGTTATCCTATAAGTATATCCCAGTAGGGCTATAAAAAATCATTACTGTGGGGCTTCCCTGGTGGTGCAGTGGTTGGGAGTCCGTCTGCCGATGCAGGGGATGTGGGTTCGTGCCCCAGTCCGGGAAGACCCCATGTGCCGCAGAGCGGCTGGGCCCGTGAGCCTGCACGTCCAGAGCCTGTGCTCCACAACGGGAGAGGCCACAACAGTGAGAGGCCCGCATATCGCAAAAAAATATATATATATATATATGGGCCAAAATGTGTATTTACTTATACCACTCCCTTTCTTATTAGCACACTGTAGACATATTTCTCTATCACTTGGAGATTGCTCCATAGTAGTATAAAAAGATATTCCTCATTCCTTCTTTTTTCTTTCTCATTCCTTTTTATAGCTGCATGGCATTCCATTCTATGGATGCACCATAGTTTGTTTACCTAATCCCCTAGTGATGAACATTTGGGCTGTTTTCAGTTTTTTTTTCCAAATAATGATGCAATGAACAGCCTTGTGAATATGTCTCTTCATGCTTTTCCTAGTTCATTTATGGAATACATCCTTAGAAGTAGAGTTGCCGAGTAAAAAAGCAACTGCTTACATAATTTTGTTAGATACTTATATACTTTGTTAGGTAATTTTGTTAGAAACTCCCCTCTATAAGGTTTGTATGCTAATTAGCATTGCATTAGAGTGACTATTTTCTCATAAGTTTGCCATGTGTTATCAAACTTTTTTTTACTTTTTTGCTAGTTTGATAGATGAGAAATGGTGTTTCTGTATACTTTTATTTTGCATCTTTCTATTTATAGGTGACACTGAGCATCTTTTACAAATGCTTAAGAGATACCTACACTTTTTTTGGCAGGGTTGTTGGCCTTTTTCTTCTTATTTTAGAAGCTTTTTATATATTAGTGATACTAACTCCTTTTCTTTGATATAAGTTATAAATATTTTTCTAGTTTGTCATTGTCATTTTATTTTGCTTAAGGGTTTCTTTGCCATGTAAATTTTTTAACATAATCAAATTATCAATCTTTTCATCACTGTTTCTGGATATTAAATCAGAGAAGCTGCTTGTTCACTTGTGTTCCTTCTGGCACTTGAATGGTTTCATATTTCACATTTAATTCTTTGATCCACTTGGAATTTACCCTGCTATGTGAGCAAAGTGGGGATTTTTTTTCTCTTAGCTCTTTTTATCTCTATCTCCTCTTCAACTCTAAGCACTTTATTCATTTCCATAACTACTGGATCACTTTTATCCATTCAACAAATCTCCATGGAAGATTTAATTAAATATCTTAGTCTCATATTTGCTTTCTTCTTTTACCTCAGTGAAAACTGCTTCATAGTTTATAACTAATGATATAAAATGCTCACTGTAAAAAATCAAATAAAGGCATAAGGAAAAAAGTAAATGTTACCTGGTATCCTATTATCCTACAATAATCATGCTAACATTTTTTCACCATGCTTCTGAGTCCCTGTTTATCACATATATATACTGTTGTTTGTGTTCTAAAAGTACTTCATATTTTAGGGTCTCATTTACCTTATAAGTGCTTACTATTTTTTTAACGAGAAGTATTATTATTTGACAGATTGGTTTTCTCCTCAGATTTTCTAATACTTAAAGCCTTTGATATTAACACTTTAGGGATCCATTTCAACAGGATGTTTATTTTGTATTAAGCACTGCGCTATGTGATAGGAATGTAATATGGAATAGAAGTACACAGAGACGCTTTCTCTAGAGCCTAATGGGAGATACAGCGAGGCAAGGAGGTGAGCCAGTACAATGCAGTGGGGTAAGGACTGAAACTGGGAACATGTCAGAGTTTTGTGGGAGCAGATAGAGGATATCATACCCATATTTGAGTGTGTGTATGGGGAAGGAGGCGTCAAGGAACACTTTATTTCTAAAGTGAGAATGGAAAGATGAGTGTGACTTTTCCAGATGAACCGGGGATATAGACATGTGTTTCAGGTATTTGTAAATACTGAGAAGAAGGAGGGTGATTCATTCAGGAACAAAAGCTCAAGGACAGAAATTTTAAAAATTAAAAAGGAAAGAAATGATTGCTAAAGAGAGGAAGGGACCAGAGAAGTCAGGTTGGGACTGTATCCTGAGAGTAACAAGGGTAAGAAGAGTAGAAGAAGAAGAGTTGTTAAGACCAGTGCTCCCATCTTAACAACTAAAGAAGCCAGAGATATTGTTTAAAATTCAGGCTTGCCCCATACAGAGAACCTCTGCTGGACAAGAGGGAAACTGGAAAAGCTTTCAGTGGTTCGTGGAACTGGAGTGACAATTTTTAAACTTAAAGATTCTCAACCCAAGCATCCTATGGAAGATTTACTTAGTTACGCAGTTGCAGGGAAGCTGGGGAACTAGGTCTAAGCTTCAAAAAGCACAGGTCAAAATATCCTTCATATTTCTGGAAACCTATCTTAGGAAACAAAGACCACCTGGGGGGAGAGAACATGCTACCAACAGAGGCAGGTCTTCCTTCCCATGAAGACATTCACCAGATTGTGCAGTTTCATGTCGCGGGAGGCTAAAAGAGCTTGTCTGAAAGCCACTGGAGGACAGAGAAAGATAACCTCAATATTTCAGGGCTAAGGCGACAAAGACCCTCCAACTTCTCAATTAAAGGCCTGGGAGAAGCATGCCTTAAAAAAGGGGAGGGGCTTCCCTGGTGGCGCAGTGGTTGAGGGTCCGCCTGCCGATGCGGGGGACGCGGGTTCGTGCCCCGGTCCAGGAGGATCCCGCATGCTGCAGAGCGGCTGGGCCCGTGGGCCATGGCTGCTGGGCCTGTGCGTCTGGAGCCTGTGCTCCGCGGCGGGAGAGGCCACAACATTGAGAGGCCTGCGTACCGCAAAAAACAAAAAAAAAACAGAAAAAAAAAAGGGGGAGAATTAGAGATATACTGAGTCCTATTAAAAGTGCAACTACCCCAAACCAACCCAATCCTAGAGTGAACTGAAATGGTCATACAAAGGGAGAGAAAAGAAACCAACAAAATACTTCATAATATGCAAATAAAATCCTATGAATCAGTAAGACATACAATTCTATAGAAAATCAACAGACGTGTAAAAGAGCATATGCAAATGGCCAATATATATATGGAAAAATGAATAATATCATTAATCATAAAGGAAATAAAAATTAAAGCTACAATGTGATTTGACTAAACATCCACCAGAAAGATAGAACAAAAAACAGAAAATAGCAAGTGATTAAGGCTGTGGACAAACTGGGACTCTCATATACTGTCAATGGGAGTTTAAATTGGTACAGTGACACTGGAAAACTTTTTGGCAGTGTCTACTAAAGCTGAACATATGCATACTCTATCACCTACTATATTCATTTCCTATAGCTGCCGTAACGAGTCACCACAAACTTGGTGGCTTAAAACAATATGTGTCTTATCTTGCAGTTCTGGAGGTCAGAAGTACAAATTTGGTCTCACTAAATCAAAATCAAGGTGTCAGCAGAGCTACTTTCCTTCTGGAGGTTCTAAGGGAGTTTCTACTTGACCTTTTCACCTACCTCCATTCCTTGGCTTGTGGTCCCCTTCTAGCAGTTACATCACTCCGATCACTGTTTCCACGATTACATCTCCTCTTCTGACTCTGCTACTGCCCTCTTACCCTTCTAAGGCCCTTGATGACTACACCGGGCCCACTCAGAAGATCCAGGATAATCTCTCCATCTCAAGATCTTTAAATTATATCTGCAAAATCCATTCTGCCATGTAAGGTAACACATGCAAATTTCTGGGAGGGCTATTATTCTGTCTACCACACCTACCTATTTTCCATTCCTGGGTTTATTCCCAATAAAAAAGGACAGAATTGTCAGAGGTAGCATTATTTAAAATAGCTCAAAATGGGAAACCACCCAAATACCCACCTATAGTATGGTGGATAAAATATAATATGGCATATTGACCGAATGGTTTATTTTACAACATTGGGAATGACCTACAAGGACATGCAACAACATGGAGGACTCTTAGAAACATGGAGCGAGAGACGTCAGAAAACAAGCACAAGATTAAAACTGGATGATTTTATCTGCATAAAATAGCAATAACTGGGCTTCCCTCGTGGCGCAGTGGTTAAGAATCCACCTGCCAATGCAGGAGACATGGGTTTGAGCCCTGGTCCAGGAAGATCCCACATGCTGTGGAGCAACTAAGCCCGTGTGCCACAACTACTGAGCCTGCTCTCTAGACCCCGCGAGACACAACTACTGTAGCCCACACACCTAGAGCCCCTGCTCCTCAACAAGAGAAGCCACTGCAATAAGAAGCCTGCACACCACAACGAAAGAGTGGTTCCTGCTCTCCGCAACTAGAGAAAAGCCTGCATGCAGCAACGAAGACCCACCACAGTCAAAAATAAAATAAATGAATAAAAATAAAATAAATGAATTATTGCTCATTTAAATAGCAATAATTAAAGCAAAAAAAAAACCAAACCCATCTCTACCATCAGAAATTAGTGGTTACTCTTCTTAGGAGAAGAAGAGGCAGAAACTAGAAGGGGGCATGAGGGGAGCCAGGTATATTCTGGATTCAGGTAAAATTCTGGTAATATTCAGGTAATATTCTGGTAATATTCAGGTAATATTCTGTTTCTTGATCTTGATGCTGTTCTTGATCTTGGTTACACAGCTATATTGAGATTTGAAATATTCATTTAGGTATATAAGTATGATACACATACCTTTTCTTTATGAGTACAGTTGGCCCTTGAACAACACGGGTTAGAGCTGTGTGGGTCCACATACATGTGGATTTTTCAATAGTAAATACTACAGTACTACACAATCTGCAGTTGGCTGAATCTGCAGGTGTGGAACCACAGATCTGGAGAGCCGACCATAGTGATACATGGATTTTTGACTGCACAAAACGTCGGTCCTCCTAACCCCCATGCTGTTCAATGGTCAACTGTATTATACTTTAATGAAAGTTTTTTTTTTTTTTTTTTTTTTTTTTTTGCGGTACGTGGGCCTCTCACTGTTGTGGCCTCTCCCATTGCAGAGCACAGGCTCCGGACACGCAGGCTCAGCGGCCATGGCTCACAGGCCCAGCCGCTCTGCGGCATGTGGGACCTTCCCGGACCGGGGCACGAACCCGTGTCCCCTGCATCAGCAGGTGGACTCTCAACCACTGCGCCACCAGGGAAGCCCCAATGAATGATTTTTAAAAAGAGAAGTCAATGAAAGACTTTTCAAGTCTTTTAAGATTTTTGCAGTTTTATTTAGATATAATTGACTTATAACATTTATTAATATGTACAACATAATGATTTGATACATCTGCAAGATTTTATCAGAGAATTATATGATCAAATTTGTCCTGTCAAAGAAAGTTTCTAAAAAGTTGCTCGATGACTAGACTTAATTTCTGCCAGGTTATACAAACTTTCAGTACTTTTAAAAAACACTCCTCTCAAGTTCTCAAATCTAGAGACTTCTCTTTTTCAGCAAGCTCCAAGTTTTCTTCTTTATGTGCTACATGGTGCTCAGGATGGTCCCTTGTAAACTCATTAGAGCTCTGTAGCAAAAGAATACTTCAGGGGCTTCCCTGGTGGCACAGTGGTTGAGAGTCCGCCTGCTGATGCAAGGGACACAAGTTCGTGCCCCGGTCCGGGAAGATCCCACGTGACGCAGAGCGGCTGGGCCTGTGAGCCATGGCCGCTGAACCTGCACGTCCGGAGCCTGTGCTCCACAAAGGGAGAGGCCACAATAGTGAGAGGCCCATGTACCGCAAAAAAAAAAAAAAAAAAAAAAAAGCTTCAGTTGCAGGGATCAAAATTCTAAAAGGTACTTAAAATGAGGGTGTGAGATCTATCTCCTAAGTATATATATTTAAGTTGTACATTAACTTTTAGGAAATGCATCACAGGGACTTCCCTGGTGGTGCAGTGGTTAAGAATCTGCCTGCCAACACAGGGGGCACAGGTTCAATCCCTGGTCCAAGAAGATCCCACATGCCGCGGAGCAACTAAGCCCATGTGCCACAACTACTGAGTCTGTGCTCTAGAGCCCGCGAGCCACAACTACTGAACCCACGTGCCTCAACTACTGAAGCCCTCACGCCTAGAGCCTGTGCTCTGCAATAAGAGAAGCCACCGCAATGAGGAGCCCATGAACTGCAATGAAGAGTAGTCCCCGCTCACTGCAACTACAGAAAGCCTGTGCACCACAACGAAGACCCAATGCAGCCAAAAAAAAAAGAAATGCATCACAGTAAAATCTCATTTAACATGGACACCATTGTAACATTTTTTTTAATCTACACTAAAGTATTCATAATTGTATAGCTTGTTTATCTCCCTATTTCAAAGGAAGAGTGGACTCCCAATTTATCACTGTATCTTTAAAAAGGTAAAGATAATCAGTTTTAGCATATATTTTAAGTCTTAAAGCTTTCTATATCTTCTAATGTGCCTATCTCCTAAAGCATTTCTCTTATTCACACTTGATTTTCCAAAGCACTACAGATATATACCATGTAGCTTTCTTAACTGTATGAATCAACTCCTTGAGTTGCTTAAGAGTTTTGATAGATTAATATTGCACAAAGGGTTTTAAAACAGATTTACTTGCCAGAACATTTTAAGCATATTTCAAAAAATGTTTTTAAGTGCTTATGCTATTATAAAAGGGCACTGGCATCTTTTCTTCCTTGCTTCCTTCCTCTTTTTCTTTCGTCCTTCCTTCCAGTCAACAAGCATTTATTGAAGCCTTACTGTGTGCTAGGTACACTTTTAGCCATTGAAGATACTACTACCATGACCAATATAGTATTCCATGTCTTATGGGGAATTAAATTCTAGTGAGAGGAGGGAAGAGTTCAGACTAAATAAATAAATAGTGTATTAGTAAGTGATGAGAGCTATGGAGAAAACTAAGGGGGATAAGACATTCTGGGAAAATCACTTTATAAAGAAGAATTATGAAGTCATTTCAAAGAGTTCAAAATGGTAATGTTTATTTTGCTTGTTTCTATTGAGACTTGAAAAATATATGTATCATAAGCCAACAGGTTGGTGAACAAACATTATCTGGAAACTACAATGAGAAATAACAGACATAAAGCTTAGAAATCATCTTGGAAATAACTATCAGCCACAGATAATTAAAACAGCACATTTCCTACAGAAGCTATTCTGAATATTCACAGTGACAAGTTCAGGCCCCTTTCCTTTTAAATAAAGTAAATTCACTGTCAAACCCCTAGATTATATTTTATTATATCTAATAGAACTTATTTTTATTAAGCATGAACATTTAAAATCAGAAGGAACATGTTTCTAACTAGGAAATTTTTCCTTTAGATATTTTCTGCCAAATATTACTTACTTAACACAATCTGTTACACTGTATATAATCTTCAACTCTGCAGATGATTGCATCTCCTTTATATTGCCTGTCTATAATTTTAAACAATTACTACAGTACACTCCAGGGACTATATGTGCTATATAAATGGACTCTGTCTCTTTCTCCAGCCTTGAAGCTGGGCAAATGCAGACCTTGTAGGCCTGTAGGGTGCAGCCCAACAGGTTCTCAGGTGTTTATCACTTTATTTTAATTTTGTAGTATTTTTCCTCAAGGAAAAGGATTAGAGAGAATATATCTGTTCCTCACACAAGACTGGGAGGAGTGCCTGTTCCTGAAAGCCAAACTAAAAAACCTCACAATTCACAGAGTATCTGGTAGAGTCTAGCCTCTGTAGTGGGAAATAAGTAGCTCTAGACTAAACACTGCTCAGGTTTTGCCAAAAAATCTAAAAAGCAAGACTCAAAGGAACCAAATTGTTTTTTAGTAACTTGACAGTACCCTAGAGTAAGAATACTTAACAGGAAGACAAAAGTATCTAGTACTAAACAAGGTAAAATTCATGTGTGATACTGAATCACAAATTATTAGACATGCAAAAAAGTAGGAAAAAATATCAATGAGGAAGAAGAAGAAAATTCAATCAACCAGACCCAGAACTGACAGAGAGGACTGAATTAGAGACAAGGGCATTTCCATTCCAGTCGCACTCCCTAGAGTTATACTCTCTTAATATCTGTGTGACTTGTTGGGATGAAGTTTACGTTATACAATTAATAAAAATGTGCTAAATCAACCAATAATAAACAATATTGGGAGATGTAATGGTTAAAGGTTTGAAATATTTCAAGTATCCTAAGGTTATTTCTTTGGTATGTTCCTACCACATTGAGAGAAAAAAATATTCAAAATGCCAATTAAGTTTACTCATTAAAGAAAGAAAATAAAATACTGTCTACAGGGCTTCCCTGGTGGTGCAGTTGTTAAGAATCCGCCTGCCAATGCAGGGGACATGGGTTCAAGCCCTGGTCCTGGAAGATCCCACATGCCGTGGAGCAACTAAGCCCGTGCGCCACAACTACTGAGCCTGTGCTCTAGAGCTCAGGAGCCACAACTACTGAGCCTGTGTGCCACAACTACTGAAGCCCGTGCACCTAGAGTCCGTGCTCTGCAACGAGAAGCCACCGCAATGAGAAGCCCCCGCAATGAGAAGCCTGCACACCGCAACAAAGAGTAGCCCCTGCTCGCTGCAACTAGAGAAAGCACACGTGCAGCAACCAAGACCCAACGCAGCCAAAAATAAATTAAATAAATAAAATTTTAAAAAAAAGAGAGTAGGAATATACCAATCTAAAAAAAAAAAAAATACTGTCTACAACAACTCCAACGTTTTGTAAAGGCTTTGAAGTGATAAAGTAAAATTTTAATGAATGCTTGAAAACAGCAACAATGAGCTTTTACATTGCTTTCTTTTATTCTAAAAACTGAGGTTTTAATGAATTTTGTAATTATGCTTATATATTTCGTAGGTCAGTTTACATCTTTGTGTTTTCCTACTGGTATGTGAGTAAATGTATTCCACAACTGGCTTATAGTGTGGAAGTTAAATATTAAAGAAAACTTCATCATAACTGGTTTCATGAAAAACCATTACTTTCATACATGGAGTAAGAAACTATTGAAAGGCTGTATTTATATAATACTATATTTGAATATTTGAAAAACTACCTCCTAAAACTGATAAATCAGACATTTTTCAAAACTAAAAACTTTCGTCATTTGGAAGATACTGTTAAGAAAATGTAAAGGCAAACCACAGACAGGGGACTATATTTGTAAAACATACATCTGAGAAAGGACTTGGAATCAGATATACAAGGATATTTTAAGACTCAATAATAAGATGACAAGCAATAAGCTAAAAAAATTAAATAAAACTAAAAAGTCAGTAACTTTGATGAACACTTAACCAAAGAAGATATACAGATGGGAAATAAACCTATGAAAATCTAGTCTTTAGGCTAGTGAAGTTAAAACCACAATGAAAGTTCACTGAACACTCACAAGAATGGCTAAAATTAAAATGACAGGGCTTCCCTGGTGGCGCAGTGGTTGGGAGTCCGCCTGCCGATGCAGGGAACGTGGGTTCGTGTCCCGGTCTGGGAGGATCCCACATGCGGCGGGGCGGCTGGGCCCGTGAGCCATGGCCGCTGAGCCCGCGCGTCCGGAGCCTGTGCTCTGCGGCGGGAGGGGCCGCAGCGGTGAGAGGCCCGCGTACCGCAAAAAAAAATAAATAAATAAAAAAGACAATATCATGGATTGATGAAAATATAGAAGAATTATCATACATTGTTGATGGGGATGAAAAATGGTACATCTATCTTGGGAAACAGTTCAGCAGTTTTTTAAAGTTAAACATATACTTATCAAATGATCAGGAAATTCCACTCTATGTGTTTACCCAAGAGAATGAAGACATATGTCTACAAAAGACCTGTATGTAAATGACTGTAGTAGCTTTATTCATAATAACCCCAAACTGTAATAAACCAGTTATTCCCCCAACTGGAGAATAGATAAATTGTGTATATCTACACAATGAAATTCTAATCAGCAATAAAAAGAAATGGACTACTGGTACATGCAACAACATGAATAAACCTTAAAATAACTACGTTGCTATACAAGAACTCATACTGCATGATTCCAGTTTTATGAAAATCTAGGAAAAGCTAACTTATACAGACAGAAACCTTATCATTAGCTGCCAGGAGCCAAGAGGTAGGAATAGGAGATTAACTATAAGAGTACATTAGGGACATGGGGGTGGGGTGTTGGTGATAGAAATGTTCTATATCTTTTTTTTTTTTTTGCGGTACGCGGGCCCCTCACCGCTGTGGCCTCTCCCGTTGCGGAGCACAGGATCCGGACGTGCAGGCTCAGCAGCCATGGCTCACGGGCATGGCTCTCCGCGGCATGTGGGATCCTCCCCAACCGGGGCACGAACCCGCGTCCGCTGCATTGGCAGGCAGACTCTCAACCACTGCGCCACCAGGGAAGCCCTGTTCTATATCTTAATTGTGATGGTGGTTATAAGGACGTAAACATCTGTCAAAAATACATAGAATTTTCTGCTCAAAGTTGGTGAATTTTATATATGTAAATTACATCTCAAAAAAGCTGCCCAAAACAGATACCTAAAGCAGGGAGAAGCACAGTATTCTTTGAGTAGGGTGATTTGTAGAAGTAAATAGAATGAATCAGTCCTAAATAAACCCTCTGCTTAAGTTCTGTCTGGGCACACACAAATGAAGACCTTCTCTGTGGTCACTGCCTTGCTGCACACTCCTTTAGAAGTAGAAGTAGGGAAGCAAGGTAGTGTGGTTAATTCATTCTGGAGTTGTCAGGGACTAAATAATGTTTACATTATTAGGTACTTTCAGTAACTGTGAATAACAACTACATACAAACTCTCAAAACACTTTTAAAAGGCCTAGGTACATTCAATGCTCTTACATTCAGTGATTAGACAAAAACACTTATCTGATATTAGCTAGTTTGTATACTTCATTGTTTAGAACTACCCTGTGTGCCATTATTTCATGACAAAAACAAACTAAGAAAAATTTGTTGGATTATATTTGGTTAAGCAACTTTTAATTCATGATGTGGGTATTTCAGCTGTTCATTCATCAAATCTTCATTTTAACAATAAAGGAAAAGCTATAAGGTCTCTGCCTTTTAATATCTCTTTGTTAGGAATTAAAATACTCTACAAGCTTTAACTAAATTCTTCAACATCAATCACCCTTTACATAGGAAAAATTCAGGTTCCTCTGACTGAATTATGGAGAATTAACTTATTCTTCTGGAGCATTTTATTTCACATCCTAAGTATTTTAAAAGTGTAAAAAAAGAATTTATTGCTTATATAACTGAATATATAGGTAACATAAGAAATGACAATTAGCCAGGAGTTTTTAAAAGATGTTTTATAAATAGAGCAAAACTTCTTGATATTAAATTTTAAAGTAACTGAAAAACTGTGAAATCAACTTGCAAAATAAATACTGTACTTACAGTTTGTTGCTGTCTGAAACTGAGAAGAAAGTGCCTGAGTAACTGAATTCCAAAATGTGTATAAAATTTCAGCGTGTCCATCCTATGACCCAAAAAAAGGGATGTATTATTTTTTTTAAATTACAATGGATAAGACATAGCATTGAAAAAGTATTAAAAATGTATTTCAGTCTATCAAACAATGGAATTATTAAGTAACTAAGTAGAAATATATAGATTAGTCAAATCATGTCTCATGTCATCATCCTTCTCTGCTACATACTAGCTGTGTGAGCTTGGGCAAGTTGCTAAATCATTCTGTGCCTCCCTGCCCTCTGTAAAATGGAGATAACAGTACCCACACTGCAGGATTATTACAAGGACTTTAAAAGTTTATTAAAGTAAACTCTTGGGACAGTTCTTGACATATAATAAATCTTCAGTGAATGTTATTATTATTACAATTATTATCATCATCATTTTATATACAGAAGGCAATTTTTGTTACCATAAGAAAATGAAGAACAAGCATGCTTAGACCAAGAGTGACCACACCAAGATACAATTCACCAATTACGAAAGAGAACTGCCTGAAGTATAGACACAACTTTGTTTTTGTTTTTTTAAGTCACAGGAATTCCTATTACTCAGCTTAGCAGGATACAGTCACTCAACTATTAATACATATTTTAGAAAGTAATTACTAAAAGGAAAAGATAAAGATTAGTTTAAGTGTCATTTGTTAAAACCGGACAAAGTATTTTAATACTGTTAAAAGAAAACGACACTTACAGAAATTTTACCAAGCCCTTTAAGGTACTTCTACATGTGTGTGAATATTATATCAAATTGCCGTTATTCTATTTTTGAAGTACAACAATGCCAATTACACATGGTTCACCCTAGTAACATAAATATGTATAATGTTCAAATATGACTACTGTCATAAAAAAGAATAATTAGGAAATTCATTCATTCTGCTTTAGTTTTGTACTTGCAAAGAATGAAATTCTACTTTTCAAGGTTATAAGAAAGAAAATGAGCAATGAAAAATACTGATTTCTCATTTTTATGCCTATGCACATATCTATTTTCCTTGTTGTTTGTTTCTTTCATAAGTTTTGTTTTGAATTCAAATGGGTATTGTGTATCATAAAAAGGCAAATCAAATAATTGCTAATTTCTTATGCAGTGATCACAAAATAGATTCAGATTACCAAGATTTTATGCAATATGTGTATTGTATATCAAACACTTTAAAGTGGATGTTTTTCCAACAAGGACCTACAGCACAGAGAACTATATTCAATATCTTGTAATAACTTGTAATGGGAAAGAATCTGAAAAAGAATATATATACATATATAAATAAATGAGTCACTTTGCTGTACTGAAACTAACAACATTGTTAATCAATTATACTTTAGTAAAAAAAAATAAAGTGAATGTTTTTCATCATATTAAAGAACCATTTTAATACATCACATTAACAAAATGAAGGACAAAACCACATGATTATCTCAACTGATGCACAAAAACGCATTTGACAAAATTCAACACACTTTCATGATAAAACCACTCAACAAGCTAGGAACAAGCTAGGTAATTACCTCAATATATTAAAGATCATATATGAAAAGTCTACAGATAACAACATAATGGTAAAAATCTGAAAGATGTCTAAGATGCAGGAAATTTGGTGACTATATATGCTTCTACATACACACACATACATACACTTTAAAAAGTAAACTTGGGTCAATCTTGCTTAAGCATACAAATACAAAATTCTCACATATAATAGCAAATTGATTTCAGTATTTGAATTATCTACCTCAACAAGTAGGATTTATGTCAGCAAGGTACCCATCATTAAATATTAGGAAATATATTAATATAAGAGCCCAATGTCTCCAGAAGGAAATCTACAGGATCATTTAGCTGAGGTAATAAAAGGCAATTAATACCCTTTAATTAACAAAATAATACCCAGTCCTCATATGTTTTAAGTTCATAGAAAACAATGCATGAAACGATTCTTATACTTTTAAAATTATGATAAAAATCACAAAATTTACCATCTTTACTGCTTTTAAGTGTACAGCAGTGTTAACTCTATGTACCTTGATGTGCAACAGATCTCTGGAACTTTCTCATCTTGTAAAACTGAAACTCTAAACCCATTGAGCAACAACTCCCATTTTCTTTCTCCCCCCAGCCCTTGGAAACTACCTATCTACTTTCTGTTTCTAAGAATGTGACTACTTGAGATACCTCATGTGAGTGGAATCATACAATATTTGTTTTTTTGTGTGACTAGATTATTTCATTTAGCATGATGTCCTTAAGTTTCATCCATCTTTAGCATGTAACAGAATTTCCTTCTTTTTGAAAGACTTAATAATATTCCATTGCATGTATGTATATACGTGTGTGTCTGTGTATCACATTTTCTTTATCCCTTCATCCATCGTCAGACACTTGGATCGCTTCTATCACTTGGCTATTATGAATAATGCTGCAATGAACATGGCTGGGCAAATCTCTCTTCAAGATCCTGTTTTCAATTCTTTTGGATATACTGTGTATCTCCAGAAGTGAGATCGCTGGATCATACATTAATTCTGTTTTTAATTTTTTTGAGGAACCTCCACAGTTTTTCTTAGCAGCCGCATGATTTCACATTTCTATTAACAATATACAAGGGTTCCAATTTCTCCACGTCCTCACCAACACCTGTTTTCTGTTTTGGAAACAGTCATCCTAATGAGTGCAGTAATACCTCATTATGATTCTGATTTGTACTTCCTGATGATTAGTGGTGCTGATCATCTTTTAATATGCTTGTTGGTCATTTGTATGTCTTCTTCAGACAAATATCTATTCAAGTCCTTTACACACTTTTTTAGTTGAGTTGGGTGGTTTGTTGTTGTTGAGTTGTAGGAGTTCTTTGTATATTATGGACATCAACCCCTTACCAGATATATAGTTTGCAAATATTGTCTCTCATTCTGTAGGTTGCCTTTTCATTCTGTTGTTTCCTTTGTCGCACAGAAGTTTTGAAGTTTGGTGTAGTCCCATTTGTCAATTTCACTTTTTGTTGCCTGTGATTTTGTGTCATATCCATGAAATCACTGCCAAGTCCAATGTCATGAAGATTTCCCAATTTTCTACTCTGAATTTTATAATTTTAGGTCTTACATTTAGGGCTTTAATTCATTTTGAATTAATTTTTGAATACAGTTTAAGGTAAGGGTCCAATTTCTTTCGTTCACACATGAATATCCAGTTTTTCCAGCATCATTTGTTGAAGAGACTGGTAATATAAAGTTTGTGTGACCCTTTGTATTCTATATACCATTATTTGTTTTATTTTATCTGAAATTCATACTGTCGCTATTGCTTTCACTTGAGAAATGTTTATCAGTCTATTTTTATTCTTGTCATGTCACTGTTTTTTGACTCTTATAAACAAAGTATTCTATTTTTAAACACTGTTTTACCTTTTAGTAAGAAATTATAAACCAAATATGTTTAATTAATAGGTTGTTTCTGCTTTTATCATCTCATTTTATGCTTTCTTTGTGTTTTCTTTGTTCTGTGGATGATTTTTGTTAGCTTTTATCTTCTCTAGAGGCTTTTTCTTTTATTTCTTTTGGATGTGTCATTATCTATTCCTACAACTAACCATAAATTCCTTTGATGCAAATCATCTTTGTAATTCACAGAATTACTGAAACAGATTTCTAGAAATAACAGGAATTCTTCAAGGCTTTTTAGAATTGCCAAAGTAAACAAGAAAATTCTAACTCCTAGACATGACCTTTTGAAAGAAAACGTAGGGTCCCAGATAATCTGGCTACTTCTTCCTTTTTAGTGACAAGTCACTCAAAACTTCTAAGCCAAGAAGTATGTACTTTTAACTTAATCAGAGAAGAACTCAAAGTGTCCATGCGTTAGAATGTATTTGAACGTTGGCTAGGAAATTAACATTTTCTGAATGTCCATTATGTAACAGGCACCACTGAATGTTATCTCATTTAAACACTACAACAACCACCAGAATGTAAGCTCCATGACAGCAGAGGTCCCATTTTGTCTTTCTTACCACTCTAATTTCAACATCGAGAATGTCACCAGGACATAATAGGCACACAATAAATATTTACTGAAAAAATGAGTGGAATGATCTTATAAGATAACATTTTTAGTCCCTTTCTAGAGTGAAAACAAAGGTCAAAGAGAAAAGGTGACTTGCTTAGAATTATACAGAAAGTAGTACAGTAGTACAAAAGTAGTAGAGCTGGGATTTGATCTAAGGTTTGTTTGACTGATATATTAAAGTATTAGTCCCCTTTAACTTGACTTACAAAGCCTTATATGACATGATTGTCCCAGTCTACTTCTCTTGTTACATACCACTGAGGTCAAAGATCCAACCTGCACAAATTCCTTCAGGTTGCTGAAGGTTCTTCTGTAGTTTCTCCCAGTTACCGGCTTTTAATCCAGCACCTTCATCAGAGTCAGTTTAGGTGTCTCTTCCCTTTGTTCCCCCAGGTTTGGTGCACTCTGTTATATACATCTATAGCATCCCATGTTCCCCACCATAATTATATTTTCCTATTTAAATATAGGAAAAGAGCGGTGGTTAAGAAGAGGAACTCTGAAAGTAGGATATTAAGGTTCAGATCCAGTCTCTACCACTTCTAGAACCTGTGGGGCATCTGAGCGAAGACAATCTAGGCCACTAAATATGTACAAATCTCTGGCTTAAGAACAAGATCTAAGCTGGAGAAAGAGATTTAGGTGTTATCAGCATCTGGAGGTGGTAGAAACTATTAACATGTGTGAGCTTTTCCATAGATTGCATGTGGCATGAGAGGAAAAGAATGTTGTGCATAGGACCCAGGGGAAAAACACTACTTAAAGGTTGGGGAAGAAATAATTTAGAGTGGAGAAAGAGAAGTGGTGGAGTTAGTTATTAAAAAAAAAAAAAGATTGGTCACAAGTTAGTGATTGCTGAAACTGGACAATGGGTACACAGAGAATCACTGTCCTATACTTTGGTTCTGTATGTTGGCTTCTGTTTGAAATTTTATGAATAAAATGTTTTAAAAGGAAGGGTAGGTGGAGAAGGAGGAATCAGTGAAGGATTCTGAAGAGATGTAGTATCTGTGAAGGAGGAAACCAGTATTAGAAGTAGTTATTACCTCTAAGGAGTGAAGTAAAAGAATCTTAGAAGTGAGTAGAAGGATTTGGTAGTTGGGTCATTAAAATTCCTTTAGTAACAACTGTTTCAGTGGAGCAGAAGCTTGATTTCAGTGGTTTGGAGCAAAACTGAAACAAGAAAGTAGAGACACAAAGTACCTTATGGAAATCTGGGCATGAAGGGAAGAAATACTTTGAGGGAGATACAGGACCAAGGATTCTGTTCTGGTTTTGATTTTAGATGGTAGATCCCTGGGAGGAAGTAACTGGGAAAGGTTGATATTGGAGAAAGCAGAGAATGTCCTAGATAAGGATAAGATGTAGAATGTGAACAAAAGTAGAGGGGTAAGTCTGAGAAAAGAGAAGATACAATCAACCTCTATCTTTGATACAGAAGGGGAAGGTGAGGATCAGTTCAGATAAAGATTTTATAAGACACTGAACTTAATGAGACAAGGTCAGAGGGAACCAGACATAACTAAGTTACGATCAAAATAGAAGAGGCAGTAAAAGATTTAGCAACAAGTCTGTGCCAGAGATCTCTGTGGAGAGATCACATTGTGAATGAGAAAGCTTGCAGACTTGATCAAAGAAACCAAACAGATGTGAATTTTATATTAGCTCTTAATCATCTTCTGGATAAAAGCAGAGGGATCCTGGGGAAGCAAATATAAAGCAAAGAAAAAAGTTATCTTTACTGGAAAATAGCCTTCAGGGAGAACCATTTTGCTGTGTCTGATTAAAAAAGAAGGAAGGTACAGAAATTCAGAAGGGACTTGAAGATGAACATCACAGTACAAAATGAAAAGCCAGAAGAACTTCAGTTAAAATCAAAATGTTGGCTTTTATATGTATATTGTTCAAAGATAAAGCAATACTTACAGTACAATCTACTTGTTGTTTTTTTAAAACTGGGGGCTTAGATAAGGTGGTAGTGGGAGGAAGTGAAAAGTAGTCGGATTTCAGATACCTTTTGATGATAGAACAGATAGGACTTGTTAAAATGCATAGAGCTAAATATTATAGGAAAACCATATACAAAATGTTAACAGAAGTTATCTCAGGCTTCCCTGGTGGCACAGTGGTTAAGAATCCTCCTGCCAAGGCAGGGGACACGGGTTCGAGCCCTGGTCCGGGAAGATCCCACATGCTGCAGAGCAACTAAGCCCGTGCACCACAACTACTGAGCCTGTGCTCTAGAGCCCGTGAGCCAAAACTACTGAAGCCCGCATGCCTAGAGCCCATGCTATGCAACAAGAGAAGACACCGCAGTGAGAAGCCCGCGCACTGCAACGAAGAGTAGCCCCCGCTCACCGCAACTAGAGAAAGCCCTCACGTAGCAATGAAGACCCAATGTAGCTAAAAAATAAATAAATAAATAACTTAATTTAAAAAAAAAGAAATTATTTCTGGGCGATAGGATTAAACATGATGTTTCCTTTATTCTTTTTAATTTTTTGGAAGAGTAATTAAGATAATCTAATTTAATTCTAAAGACACGAATAAATTCTTGATGTAAAAAATTCAATACTGAAACACACATGGTAAAAATTTAAAGCTTCTCTTCAAACTCAAATCCCTTATCCCACACTTTTCCCTAGAGATCACTGTTAAACTACAGTGCTAAAGGGTTTTAAAACCCTTTCTAGAGTTCTCAACCTTTCTTTTCATATTGCCCCTCCAAAAAGAAAACTAAATAATTAATTATATACATATTGTATAATATGTAATAATTATATAATATGCATATTATATACATATAATAAGCATATTATATACAATAATTATATACATATAATATGTAATGATACATATTATATAATTTTATAATATAACCACTTAATTTAAATTTAACTTAGTTTCTCCCTGATGACAGATGCTAAATACTAAGGAGTAAGATTTTGTATGGTAGGACTGAACTCTGGAGACCACAAGCCAATGTAATATATAAGACGTTTTTGTGCCTCCCCTCTCCCTCCAAAAAACAGAACTTTTTCTCCCTCTTGGGGTCAATATTGCCCTTGTTGAGAACGCATGGTGGACTGGTATTTTAAATAGATTGTCACTCAAATTAGATTTAGTATGAACCACGATCTCCTCCAAACTTTTCCCCTGGCTTCCCTCACCATATTCTCTTTGGTTTCATCCTCCTCTTGAGATACTCCTTGTGGCCTCCTCTATTACAATGTTTCCCAAACTCACTGAATGTAAATATTTTTAAATATACATTCTAATATATGTTTACTTATTTGTTTAAAATTATATACAAATACCACTGTATTAATAAAATATGTGCAATATAAAATGTACGAAAATAGTTTAAAGGATAAAACTTGTAAAAAGGACAGGCAAAATTTATAACTATCTTCTTACATGTCAAAATGTATACACACTTTGGAAACCAGAGTTCTACATGAGTTTTATATGTTGCATTTTCGAGGTAGATTTCTTTTCTCTCTATAGCCGGTCTTTCCCATTACCATGGCTTTGATTGCCAATATGAGCCGATATCGTCCAAATTTATGTCTCAAGCAGAGGCCTCTCTTCTGAGCTCCAGACTCCCATATTAAACTGCCTAACTGACATCTTCACTTGGATGTCCCATGAGCACCTGAATACAGAGCTTATCTTCCCTCCTAAATGTGCTCTTCGGTTTATGCTCTCAAATGAAGTTACTCCTATCTACTAGAACCCTGTCAAACCTGAACTAATGATATTGTCCTTGATACCTTCTCCTCCATCTCACCACTTTTAATCCATCACTAAGATTTGTCAGTTTTATCTCCTGAGTAATTCTCAAATCACTGCAATTCTCTCCATTTTCATCGGCATCAATGTAAATTACTGTTATAGGCTGAGTTTTGACCCGACACAATTCATATGTTGAAGTCCTAACCCCCCCATACTTGAAAATGTGACCATATTTTGAGATAGGTCTTTAAAGAAGTAATTAAATTAAAATGGGGTCATTAGAAGGTCCTTATAAGAAAAAGAAATCTGAAACACAGACACATACAGAAGGAAGATGGTGTGAAGACACAGGGAGAAGACAGCTCTATGGACATTTGTATACAAGTCTTTGTATGGATATATTCTTTCATTTCTCTTGGATTAATTACTAGGGGTATATTGCTAGGTCATATAATATATGTATGTTTAACTCTTTAAGAAACAGCCAAACTGTTTTCCAAAGTGGTTGTAAATTTTACACTTCCCTTCAGCAGTATATGAGAGTTCCAGTTGCTCCATATCCTCACCAACACTTGGTATGGTCAGGTCTTTTAAATTTTAGATATGTGCTTAACTGACATCTATCTCTAAAGTGTCTATTCAAATCTTTGGCCTATTTTTTTTTTTTTTTTTTTTTTTGGTGATACGCGGGCCTTTCACTGTTGTGGCCTCTCCCATTGCGGAGCACAGGCTCCGGACGCGCAGGCTCAGCGGCCATGGCTCACGGGCCCAGCCACTCCGTGGCATGTGGGATCTTCCCAGACCGGGGCATGAACCCATGTCCCCTGCATTGGCAGGTAGACTCTCAACCACTGTTCCACCAGGGAAGCCCTGGCCTATTTTTTTAAGCTGGCTTTTTTTGTTTTCTTATTGAATTCTGAGAGTTCTTCAGACATAAGTCCTTTATTAGATATGTGATTTGCAAATATTTTCTCCCAGTTTATTCCTTATCTTGTACTCTCTTAATGGAGTATTCTGCAGAACATAAATTCTTAATTTTGAGTAAGTCCAAAATATCAATTTTTTTAATTTATGGACAGAGCTTTTGGTGTTGCATCTAAGAAATCTTTTTCTACCCCTGAGTCACAAAGTTTGTTCTGTTTTCTTCTATAAGTTTTAGAATTTTAGGCTTTACATCTGGATATCCAAATGTTTCAGTATCACCTGTTAAAAAGACTACTGCGTCAAGATAGAATTGCCTTTGTAACTTTTTTTGAAAATCAATTTTCCACATATGTGTCAGTGCATTTTTGGACTCTCTATTCTGCATCAATGATCTATGTCTCTAACTTCATGCCAATTCCACATTTTCTTGAATATGGTAGTTAAGTCTTGAAATTAACAGGTATTGTTAGCCCTCCAATTTCGCTTTCCTTTTTCCAAGTTGTGCTGGGTATCCCAAGTCCTTTGTATTTCTGTTTGAATTTTAGAATCAGCTTGTCAATCACTCCAAAACACCTGTTGGGATTATACGTCAATTTAGGAAGAAGGGACATCTTCACAACAGCAAATCTATCAACACATAAATAAGGTATCTCTATTTCCTTAGGTCTTCTATAATTTCTCTCAGCAATATTTAGCATTTTCAGCTTCCAGATGTTCAACTTTTGACACATTTACTCCTAAGATTTCATATTCTTTGACGTTACTGTATATGGAATTATTAAATTTCAATTCTCAATAGTTCATTGCTGATTTTTTTTTTTTGGCGGTATGCGGGCCTCTCACTGTTGTGGCCTCTCCCATTGCGGAGCACAGGCTCCGGACACGCAGTCTCAGCAGCCATGGCTCACGGGCCCAGCCGCTCCACGGCATGTGGGATCTTCCCGGACCGGGGCACGAACCCGTGTCCCCTCTATCGGCAGGTGGACTCTCAACCACTGTGCCACCAGGGAAGCCCTACAACTGATTTTTGTATATTGACCTTCTATTCTGTAATCTTGCAACATATCACTTATGAGCTCTAGTAGCCTTTTTGTAGATTCCATCGAGTTTTTAACATGGATAATCTTATCATTTGTATATAAAGACCATTTTACTTTTTCATTTCCAAACTGGAAGCCTTTTATTTCTTTTTCTTGTTCATTGCACTAGCTAGGAAAATGCTGAACAGAAGTAGTGAGAGCATAAAGAATCCTTGTCCTCTCCCAAATTTTAAGGGGGAAACATTCAGTATTCACCATTGTATACGATTTTACCTGTTCATTGTTCCTAAATGCCTTTTATCAGGTTGAGAAAGTTCTATTCCTAGTCTGCTGAGAATTCTTATCAGAAATGGATGTTGGATTCTGTCAAATACTTTTTCTGCATGTATTGAGATGATCATGTGGTTTTTCTTTTTTAGTTTGCTGACTTTCCTTTTCCAATTAGCCTCATACTAAAGTCTCATTCAATCCTCCATAATTTTCAGCCTCTCATTTGTTCCATACTCTTGTCTGTATGCTGCGTTCTAGATAATATCATCAATTCTAACTGCCAGGCTAATTCATTTCCTGGTTTTACGTAACATCTGTTTAACCTATCTGAATTTTTTATTTCAATGATCTAATTTTTAATTTCTAAATGTTCTATTTGGTTCTTCTTTAAACCTACCTGATCATTTCTTAAGTCACTTATTTCTCATTTTTTATTCCATTCTTTATTTCGAAAACATATACAGGTATTCTAGATTCTTTGTCAGTTAATTCTAACATCTGAAGTCCATAGTGTCCTTCAGAAGTTCTTTCGGAGTCTAAAACCTGTCTTGAATTGTGTTTATTTTTCCTGCTGACTCTCAATCATGCTTCTAGTTTATTTATAGGACTGGTGATTTTTAACTGTGAGCTCATAGTTGGCTGACCTTAACATGTGGAGAATCCTAATAGCTAAAACTAGAAATGCTTTCCTCTTCAGGGGATCTGCATTTGTTTGTGAGAGTAGGTACTGTTACCAACCAAGGACCATGTCTGCCGCAGTCACAGGTCTCAGCTTAATGCAAGACTATCAGGTTCGTTGTTCCACCTTGCTAGAGCCTAGTGAACTGATCCCATCATTGACATGGACATTTGACTGCAGGGCAACTCCAGCTTTTGCAATGACTTAGAGCTCACAAATCTCCACTACAGTTTCAACTACTTTATCTGCTTATGTATATCTGTATATACATATGCCCCTCAGAGATTCTCTTACTTTCTGCAGGGCCAACAGTGCATTACAAATTATGCTTTTCTTGGGGCTTCCCTGGTGGCGCAGTGGTTAAGAATCTGCCTGCCAATGCAGGGGACACGGGTTTGAGCCCTGGTCCAGGAAGATCCCACATGCCACAGAGCAACAAAGTCCATGTGCCACAGCTACTGAGCCTGAGCTCTAGAACCCACAAGCCACACCTACTGAGCCCGTGTGCCACAACTACTAAAGCCCGCGCTCCGCAACGAGAAGCCACCACAAGGACAAGCCTGCGCACCGCAACAAAGAGTAGCTCCTGCTCGCTGCAACTAGAAAAAGCCCGCGCGCAGCAACAAAGACCCAGAGCAGCCAAAAAAAAAAAAAAAAAAAATTATGCTTTTCTAACTTATCTAAAATTTGTTTTACTGCAGGGAGAGGGCCTTTAAAAATAACTGGTCCCCATGCTAGTAAAGCAAAAATCTAACCTTTATAGGTAAGAGAATTTATTGACAATACCTGACTTAGACATGTAACTGGCTGCCACTTGATTTTTTAATCAAATTGCGATGCCACTGATAAATGAGTTCAACATTTTTCTCATAATATTAAAAAGATTCCTAATTTGGGTGCCCTACAATTTTTTCTGAGTCTTAAATGCTATAATTAAATCATCTGATACATCTAAAAGGGCAAAAGAAAACATTCTTTTTCATAGTTGAAATCCTCGTTAGTACTAATAGCTGCGCAAAATGGTGAACACATTCCAAATATAGCCTAATGCGTCCTACACACATGATTAAAAGATTCTGTTCAATGATAAAAAATGCTGGCTTAGAAAATGAAAGTATCATATCTACACTCGCACATATAGCTAAACTGGCTTAATTCTGCAGATGAGAATCTACAACCTGTTTTCCACCGTATGGATCCTGAATAACTTCTCAATAATTTGCTACACTCACTTTCAAAGTGTTATGTATATAGTACTGATGATTATATAGTGATACTAGAACTTTTAACAGGTTTTAAAAGATACCAAAATTGAATTTCTCATGTCTAATGAACAGTCTAGAAATCTAATTTAAAATGAGAAGATTTATCCATTCAAGTAATCTTTGGAAATACAATATAAAAAGGGGAAAGAAGTATATCCCACACTTAAATGCCATAAAGAATTAATATGATAGGTATAAAGGTGTCTGCAACTTTATAGTATGAACTGAAAATAACAGGCTAATTTTACAAGTTAGCCAGAACATTTATTAAATTAAGCAGAAGCAGCATTAGTTATTTTAATTAAGGGAAAGTTTTCAAAAGGCTTTACATTAACACTGTATTCTTAAGATTTATTATACTTGATATAATTGGCCCAGTTTTATTTTATACTCGGTGCATTTATGCCCTCTTTACGCTATGATGTATTCTTTATAACATGATAAACATCTACTACAAAACCTCCTGAACTAATAAAGCATTCCAGAAACTATCATCATGTAGGTTTTTTTCTCCTCTTGTACATACCTAAGATTAGACTCTGAATACTAATATGTACAGTTCTCTCTATCATCTGAAATCAGATATCTTAACGAACAGCAAGGCAGATTTGGCAATATTAACCTCAAAACTAAACGTTTTTTAAAGTAAACCCATTTTTTTGCCTACTAAAAGAATATAAATGATTTAACAATTCTCACAAGACCTCACAGAACAGAATGAAGGAAAACCATCCTCGCTGTTTTTATGACTACAGAATTACCAATGTTAGATCATAAACCCATGATTCTTTAGTAAAGTGAGACATATAATCATGACACATTCACAGTAAATCCTTGATACTGCCTTATTTAAGGAAACAAGATTTCTTAAATTTCTAATTCTCAGCATGAACATACATGCATATCATGTTACTAGAACTGTTTAAAAAAAACTGACCTTCTCACACAGTAAGGTTTTTTATTACCATGCACATGGTAACTTTATGACCCCTAAATAAAAGTTTCAAAGTTTAAAAAAAAAGACTGAAATAATAATCATGATAGAAAATTAATGAGCCCATCTCTGAATTAAGTCTACATTATCTAATTTTCCTTCAGAAAACCTCAGCTTATAGGTAGTATTACCACCTCCATTTGATATGTGATGGTCTTAAAGATTATAGGACCTATCCAAGGTTGCATAATCAATGTAGGAAATCTTAGCTCTGTCTGATACCAGGGCCCAAGGACCCAGCTCTTAATCACTGCATTGTCCTGCCTTTAACACTATTTGAAGAGGTATTCAGAAATGTAACCTTGAAACTATTTGGCTGTCCAAATGCTAAAAAAAACTATACTTAATCCTATAAAAATTACCTTAGAATATTTTAAGATATTTTAAGCACTTGGATTGACTGTAACAGATAAATTTTGAATAATGAGCATGGCAAGGCAGTTCATTTGCCTACAGATAAAGTCTTAGGAACTTAACTAATCAAGTTTCTCCCATAAATATAATTTTTTTAAAAAAATCCACAAGGAAATATAAATTAAATCAATGAGATACCACTACATACCTATTAGAATAGCTAAAATCCAAAACATTGACAATATCAAATGCTGACAAGGATGTGGAACAACAGGAACTTTGTTTCTTTCTAATGAGAATGCAAAATAATACAGCCACACCGGAAGACAATTTGGCGGTTTCTTACAAAGCTAAACATAGTCTAACTATAAGATACAGCAATCACGTGCCTTGGTATTTACTCAAATGAGCTGAAAATTTATATCCACACAAAAATCTGTGCATGAATGTTTGTAACAATTTAAATCATAATTGCCAAAAAATGGAAGCAACAACACGTCCTTCAATAGGTGAATGGGTAAACAAACTAGGTATATCCACAGAGTAAAATATCAGTCAGTGATTAAAAAAATGAGCAATGAAGACACGAAGAAACCTTAAATGCATATTACTAAGTGAGAGAAACCAGTATGAAAAGGCAACCTACTGTATGATCCCAATTACATGATATTCTGAAAAAGACAAAACTCTAAAGACAGTAAAAAGATCAGTGGTTGCCAGGGGTTAAGGAGATAAGTGGGAGAAGGATGAACTGGTGGAGCATAGAAGATTTTTAAGGAAGAAAAACTACTGAACCTCTTTTGCATGATACTATAAATGGTGGACGCAGGAAATTATGTATTTGCATAATGCATTATGCATCTTGCATTGGTATAGTACATTTGTTACAACTGATGAACCATGACTGATATATTATTAATAATTAAAGTCCATAGTTTACATTAGGATTAGCTCACTATGTAGTACATTTATAAGTTTTGTATAATGCACAAGAGATGTTATGATAACCTAGCAAGTATCAGATGTATTTTCTGCTCAATTTTTTTGTACACCTAAAGCTGTTCTAAAAAATAAAAATCATTACTTTTTAAAGAAATCTACAGGTATTGAACTACAGCAAAAGAATAATAAATTACAAAAATTACTTAACAAAGGAAAATGTAAAGTACAGTTTTGTTTTGTTTTGTTTTGTTTTTGTAGAAAAGAAACAAGTTGGCAAGAAGTCAAACACGGAAATTCCATCACACTTTATAGTTAATTACAGAAGCATTAGAATCAAGTGGTTTAAAACAAAGAAACCTGGAAAATTAATTCTTAATTTTCCTACTTGACATGAAATTAATAGTGTAATTTCATTTATATTTAAATTATAAACCAAAGAGAAAATATCTATTAATTTAGCTTTCAGTGAATTTCAAAATGTGGACTACAACTTATAAAAATGTAATACAGGGGCTTCCCTGGTGGCACAGTGGTTGAGAGTCCGCCTGCCGATGCAGGGGATATGGGTTCGTGCCCCAGTCCAGGAAGATCCCACATGCCGCGGAGCGGCTGGGCCCGTGAGCCATGGCCGCTGAGCCTGCGTGTCCGGAGCCTGTGCTCCGCAACGGGAGAGGCCACAACAGTGAGAGGCCCGCATACCGCAAAAAACAAAAAACAACAAAAAAAATATAATACATAAATTTAAAAAATCTGTTCTGGTAGATTGCAATCTAAAAAAAAATTACTTGCTAGAAATTATCTTCCTAGGAAAAAAGCATTAATTTCTACATAGATATTGTAGAAAGCATATGACATAAATTCTAAATCATTTCATCTTGAATTATTTACACTGTTTTCATTTTTAAAAACTATATTCAGAGGTTTAAAAGGCTAAACCACTAAATTAAAAAGAACTTTCAATACCAGGATATATCCTTAAAAATCTTGAAGCTGCAAAAAAAACCTAGTAGTGTAAGAACATTCTGTTTATAACATTTTCCTCAAAAACAGATTACAAAATGATTTAGAGATCTTGGTTCAGAAACTGCTCTTCAATGACCCAAGATATATACCATCACCTACTCAAGTTTAAAATTTTATGCAGATTTTAAGGATTATTATTTGGGCCTCAAATCATTGTAAAAATCCTATACTTTTTATAAAGGTTATACTGCCACTGATAATTATTTTAACTAAATAATACTCTTACATTGTAGTTATATAATTAGCAAAAATATCTGTTTACAGCTTTTTAACGAAGGAAAAGACTAAAGAAATTATAGCAAATATAGTAAATTTTATGTGCTTTCTTTGCAATTTATGACATATTTTCCTTAGAGTATTTTTACTTCTCTTTTGTCCTAGAGTTCCCAAAATTGCAGGGTCACAAGTTATTCTGGACTTTCCAAAAAAGATTGATCTATTCTGAATATAGATGAGTATACTGAATCCCAAGAGGGACTAAATTTTTATTCATAAATATCACCTTATAAGAAAAAACAACAACTAAACTGTAAAGTTACATTAAAATTTATAATAAATATAAATATGTATGTGTGTATTGTGTACGACTACTGTCTTAAAAAACGTAAGAAGAATATTTGGAAGAGCAATCTTCTCTGGCTTTAATTAAATAAGAAATATTTTTAAGTAAATGAAAAGGATGAATACAATGAAAGCATATATCCCTATTCCTCATAATCCTTTTTAGTTAGAAATAATTCAGATGCATTTAAAACCTCGCCCAGTGTTCATCCAGTATAATAACTGTTGACAAGAACTGATATATGAGTTTTTATGTAGAAACTTTGCCCGATGCAGCAATATCACAACAACTTTCATATATAACATACAGCAGTCTTAATTATATTAATTAATTATATTCATCATGCTACACATTACATTCCTAGTATTTATTTATCTTGTAACTGGAAGTTTGCACCTTCTGACTGCCTTCATCCAATTTCCCCTTCCCGGCTCCCCTCTGGCAACCACCTGCTTGTTCTCTGTATCTGTAACTTAATTTCTATTTTGTTACGTTTGTTCATTTGTTTTTTAGATTCCACAGTATTTGTCTTTCTCTGTCTGACTTGGTTTATATACTGTTACTATAACACATCACAGCCACAAGCAGGACTATGTACTGAGTGCTATGAATCCTCCTAGCAAATCACCAAATTTGGGGGTGGTTTTGGAGATCCCCAACACAGGAAATAAAATATTTAAAATTCTGAACTACAAAGTAAACTACCTACACCTCGATGATAGAAACTTAGAGAATCTTTTTCTTTGGAGCACTAGGTGTTAAGATTTAATGAACAGAATATCTAGTTATTCCATTCATCACTATCAAAAACATATCAAAATGAATGAATAAAATGTAGAGTCAGGGATTTCTATGCATGGAAGGAATTCTTGTGCCCACGAGGCCAGTAGATTGGTAGATGACAGAAGGGAGACTTTAGAATATGAAAAAATAATACATTAAAGTGCTTTATAGGAAAAATTAACAACTGAATGGATTGTACCATCTTCAGAAAAGACTTTATAAGGCATTATAACAACCACTAATTAAATCTCTTATATGCCAAAAATTTTTATCTTATTCTCTATCGGGACTTTAAAAAACTTTTACAATAAATCATTTATATTATTAAAAAATGGGAAATTACTATATGCATTTGAGAAATTATTCTATAAATAGTATTAGCTAGCATCTACTCAATAAACAAACATGCAAAGAAAATTTGTGGTTGTCAAGAAATATACTTCCCTTTAGCTATCTAACACGTAGCCTCTCTGTCAGACAGGAACACAAATAATGCTGGCTCATTATCTTCCTGCATTCTTTTATAAAGAGATAAAAATACTTTCATTTAAACATACCTTAACTATTTCTTCAATGAAACAAATGTGAGAGACAGGGTCTCTCTTCTTGGCTAATATTTTTTGCAGATGTTGTACCTAAAAAGGGCGAAGAGAGGGAGAATGTATATAACTGAGTATTTTCAAATGAAACAAGTATTAAGCATAGGCATTAGAAACATTAAGGGAAGGGAAAAGACATTTTGCTAGAGCCCTTACATATATTATAATTAGCTAATGTAGGTATTTTGAACTCTCAGAGATTTTAAGAAACCTGCCCAAGGTCACACAATTTAGAATAACCAGGAATTAACCCATAATTAATGTTATTTTCACTCTCTCAAATATTTACCTGGCCACAAACAGTAAAAATATGATCCACAAGTTTCTCCATATTGGTCCAAAGGGAAGCACGAAACGCTGCAGTGTTTCCTGGGGCTGGCATGGTAGATCGTCCAGGTGCCCCTGGTATGAGCAAGAGAAAAACATGAAAAATAAAAATTTCCAAATATAACAAAATGTACTGATACGTTATTATGAAAAGCACATACAGGCTAAAAGATGAGAAGTTCCTTTTTGAAGAAATTATAATTTCTCATAAGTGACATAAAAAAGAATCTTAACCTTTTGTGTTTAAGAAAGGAAAATACGACCACACACACACACACACACACACACGCACCCGCCCAGGAAGGATAATACAGAAAACAGGAATTAATAAGAAAGGTTTCCTAGAAGGAGGAGTTGAAGAGGTGGGAGGTAGTACCAGGTGAAAGGAACAGGAATAAAAGCGGTGAGTCTCTGTGAACCATACAAACGTCTTATATGCTGATGTTTCAAAATAAATTTAAATTTTAAAAGAATAAAAAAGCAAACTCTAAAACTAAATACAAACAAATACAGTAACACATAAAACTAATGGTACTTCAAATTAATAATACAACCACCACACACAGGAAAATAATTAATTCAAGTAATTTTTAATTACAGCATCCTGACTTTAGTAAGATATATTTTAGGGGCAAAAAAAATCACAAAGAAATATTGTATTTTACTTAATAGATGTGTTGCTTGATATTGTAATATTGAATTACAATATATTCAATATTCAAAATTCAATATTACAAAATTATATTCAATATTCAAAATTACAATATTACATATATTCAATATTATATATATTATATATATTCAATATATAATATTGAAACTAAGTCTATTTTAGAATGGTGCAAATGAAGGTTCTCACTATAAACAGAACGAAGATACAAATGAGTAATGGGAATTGGAGGTATCTGTCAATTCTGTTCACTAAAGGACAGAGAGATGACAACTCCTTAATAGAAATGAGCATGCCTGATATCCAAATTTCAATCTCTATGCACCATTCCCCAATAAAAGAAGCCAAGGCTTACTGAAGAAAAAAGTGATTCCGTACCTGGAGCAGTAAAAACAGAAGGTGAACCTGGTGCATACTGGGCCAGAGAGCAAAAAAAGCGTTCAAAGTTTGAGGAAAGAAGCATTCCGAAAGTCGACAGAAATAACAAGATGGTGAATAGTTATTCTAGATAATAAAGATATTACAAGCAAATAAAACTAGAGACCACTACCTCATGAACACAGATGTAAAAAGCCTCAACAAAATATTAGCAAATAAAATCTAAAAATGTATATAAAGAATTTTATGCCATAATCAAATGGGATTTATCCCAGGTATGTAAGCCTGGTTCAACATTCAAAAACCAGTTTACAGGGCTTCCCTGGTGGTGCAGTAGTTAAGAATCAGCCTGCCAATGCAGGAAACACGGGTTCGAGCCCTGGTGCAGGAAGATCTCACATGCCGCAGAGCAACTAAGCATGTGGGCCACAACTACTGAGCCTGTGCTCTAGAGCCCACGAACCACAACTACTGAGCCCTCATGCCATGACTACTGAAGTGCACGCACCTAGAGCCCGTGCTCCGAAACAAAGAGAAGCCACCGCAATGAGAAGCCCGCACACCACAACAAAGAGTAGCCCCTGCTCACCGCAACTAGAGAAAGCCCGCGTGCAGCAATGAGGACCCAACACAGCCAAAAATAAAATTAAATAAATTAAAAAAAAAACAGTTTACATAATCCATCACATCAGCAGACTAAAAAAAGAAGAATCACATTAATACATTTGATCATAGTTGACAAAATCCAACAGCCATTAATGGTAAAAACTCTCAATAAACTAAGTATAAAGGGAATTTTCTCAATTTAATAAAGACTATCTATAAGAAGCCTGCAGCTAACATCATACTTAATGATGAGAAATGTTCCCATTAAGATCAGGTACAAGGCAAGAATGTCCCCTTTCACCACCACTTTTCAACATTATACTGGAAGTCCTTGCTAATGCAGTAAGGCAAGAAAAGGAAAGAAAGGTGTATACTGGGAAGTAAGACATAAAACTGTCTTTGTTTGCAGATGGTACAATCATCTGTGTAGAAAATCTGAAAGAACCAATCAAAAAAGTCCTGGAATTAATCAGTGATTATAGCAAAGTTGTAAGATACCAGGTTAATGAACATAAGTCAATTGCTTTCCTATATATCAACAATGAACAAGTGGAATTTGAATTTGATAACAAAATATCATGTGTGTTACCCGCCGGCCAAATGAAATACTTAGGTATAAATAAATCTAACAAAATAGGTACAAAATCTTTACGAGGAAAGCTACAGAACTCTGATGAACAAAATCAAAGAGGAACTAAGTATATAGAGAAATAGTCCATGTTCATCGATGGAACAATCAATATTGTCAAGATGTCAGTTCTTCCCAATTTGATCTATAGATTCAAGGCAATCCAAATCCAAATTCTAGAAAGTTATTTTTTGGATATCAACAAATGGATTCTAAAGTTTATATCGAGAAAAGAACCAGAAGAGCCAACACAATATTGACAAAAAAGAATGAAGCTGGAAGACTGACTAGCCAACTTCAAGACATTCTATAAAGCTACAGTAATGAAGACAATGTGGTATTAGCAAAAAAGACAAATAGATAAATGGAACAGAATAGGGAGCTCAGAAATACACCCACATAAATATAGTCAAATTATCTTTGAAAAAGGAGCAAAGGCAATAAATTTGGCAAAGGTAGAATCTTCAGCAAATCATGTTGGAATAACTCAATAACCACATGCAAAACAATGAATCTAGACATAGATCTCACATATTTCACCAAAATTAACTCAAAATGGATCACAGACCTAAAAGTAAAGTGCAAAACTGTAACACTCATAGGAGATAACAAAGGAGAAGACCCAGATGACTTTGGGTATGGCAATGACTTTTTAGATACAATACCAAAGACATGTTCTATGAAAGAAGTAACTGATAAGCTGGACCTCATTAAAATTAAAAACTTCTATTCTGGAAGAGACAAATAAGAGAATTAGAAGACAATCCTTAGACTTGGAAAAAAAGATATTTGCAAAAGACACATCTGAAAAAACTGCTACCCAAAATAAAAATTCTTACAACAGTAAGAAACACCCCCAATTAAAAAATGGGCCAAATACCTTAACAGACACCTCCCTCACCAAAGAAGATGTACAGATGGCAAATAAGCATAGGAGAAGATGATCCATATCATACAGCATCAGGGAAATGAAAATTAAAACAACACTGAGATACCATAACATATCTATTAGATGGCCAAAATCTGGAACAGTGATAACACCAAATGCTGGTGAGGATAGGGAGCAACAGAAACCCTCATTCACTGACGGCATGAACACAAAATGGTCAAGCTAGTTTGGAAGACAGTTTGGTGGTTTCTCACAATACTAAGCATACTCTTACCGTACAATGCAGCAATTGTGCTCTTTGGTATTTACCCTAAGGAGCTGAAAACGTATGTCCACACAAAAACCTACACAAAGATGTTTACAGCAGCTTTTGTCCATAATTGCCTAAACTTAAAAGCAACCAGGATGTTTCACTAGGTGGATGGATAAATGAACTGTAGTACATCCACACAATGGAATATTATTCAATACTGAAAAAAACAGAGCTATCAAGCCATGAAAAGAAATGGAGGAGGGCTTCCCTGGTGGCGCAGTGGCTGGGAGTCCGCCTGCCGACGCAGGGGACACGGGTTCGTGCCCCGGTCTGGGAAGATCCCACATGCCGCGGAGCGGCTAGGCCCGTGAGCCATGGCTGCTGCGCCTCTGCGTCCAGAGCCTGTGCTCTGCAACGGGAGAGGCCACAACAGTGAGAGGCCCGCGTACCACAAAAAAAAAAAAAAAGAAATGGAGGAAACTTAAATGCTTATTACTAAGTGAAAGAAGCCAATCTGCAAAGGCTACATGATGTAGAATTCCAACTATATAACATTCTAAAAAAGGTAAAACTATGGAGACAATAAAAAGATCAGTGGTTGACAGGTCTGGGAGTGTGGAGATGAATAAGCAAAGTATAGAGGATTTTTAGGGCCATGAAAATACTGTTTGATATTATAATGATGGAAATACGTCATTCATTATAAATTCGTCCAAACTCACAGATGCAGAAACCTAAGAGTAACCCTACTGTAAGCTATGGACTTTGGGTGGTTATGACATGTCAATGCAGGTTCACCAACTGTAACAAATGTATTACTCTGCTGGGGGATGTTGATCATGAGAGAGGCTGTGCACGTGTGGGGGTGAGGGTATATGGGAAATCTCAGTACCTTCCTCTTAATTGTGCTGTGAACATAAAAATACTCTAAAAAACAGTCTTAAAAAATAAAATTTTTAAAAAGGATGAATGAATAAAGTGAAGGTCCCTAAATATACCTCTTCGTTCCTGGTCTCATTTTCCTTGTTCTCTCCCCAGAGCTCATGTTATTTTGAAATTAATGATTATTATTAGAAGGCATATATTTATACATTCATTACATCTGCATGTATGTAAAGCAATACATAGCACCATCTGTCATGTTCTCAGGCTTTAAATACAATATCATACTGTATCTTTTTGCAACTTGCTTTTTCATGTAAGGGAGCTGAGAATTATCTATACTGATAAAATTTATAAATTTAAATATTGTATAGTAGTCTACTTAAAAAATAAGCAAGTTTATTCATTTTTCCAATGAAGGAAAGACTGTTTTCAGTGTTTAGCTATTATGAATAATAGTAATAAAAATTCTTATACATATGTGCCAGAGTTTCTCTAGGGTTTACTCTTAAAAGAGAAATTATAAGATTATAAGGTATACCCATTTTTAATCTCAGTGAGCAGTTTGATAAAACTGAATAAAATGTTTGAAACATTTTATTCTCCTACAGTCAGAGTATAAGAGTTTCTGCCCTCATCCAACATTTAGTTCTGTTTTAGATTTAGATTTTGCCAGTCTTACGACTGATAAATAGGATCTTGCATCATTTGTTTTTCCCTAATAACTAGTTCATATCCTCTAAAAAGAGGCTGAACATCTTTTCATGTTTACTGGATATGTTCTTCTGTGATCTGCCTATTCATATCCTTTATTTTTTTTCAATTGAGTTATTTATATTTTCCTTAGTGATTTATAAACTTTTAGATACATTTTGGGTAACGTGTTCCTGTATAATTATAATAATGTTATTTATTTTGTAAGATTTGAAACAATCTTACACGTATGGAAAATTGTGAAGTATAGTAAAAAATATTTTTCCCTGAATCATTTGGGAATAAGTTACTGACATGAGGCCCCATCACCCCTGAAGGCTTTACTGTGTATTTCCAACAAAAATGACATTCTACTACATTATCTCAATATAACCAACAAGTTCAGGCAATTAACATTAATCCTGCCAATGTAACATTTTAAAAAATAAAAATAGCAATGATTATTCTTTTAAAAAATAATAAAGAGTAGGGTTTCTACATTAAATCATGGTATCCACTCCTCAACAGATGATAATAAGGCTTTTAAACTCTTTATTCTTTCAGAAAAAGGGAGCATACATTAGCACTGACAGGATGTGAATAATTGCTTTCATTTTTTTCCTATTCTTGACAACACAAGAGGGAATGAGATTAAACTGCCTCTGGAAATTTAAACATTAGATCAAACTTTTTGAGAATAATTGCTGGGAAAAGCTGAGAGTAAAATCTCCTCTGGCAATTCCTTTTCAAAGCTCTGCTTCTGGGATGGTCTTAATACAGACCTATTCAGAGGCTAGGGTTAACCTTTAAAAATCCCTTTAAGATCTAAGATTCTTTTATCTCTTTTTATCTAGTGCAAATTATTTATGAGGGACATATATTCTGTATTATTTAAGGTTATGTTTATATAGCAAACATAAAAATAATAATCAATGCAAATATTTTTTAGTATTAGCCCTATATCAAGAACTGTTATTAATTTTACATGTATTATTTATTCTTAAGGACAACTCAATGGTTGTTGTTCAATAGAAAATGAGAAGAGAAAAACTGGAGGCAAGCAGTATAGACAACACTTTGGGTAATTTTTCTATAGTCTAAATAAAATAAGGTGGTAAAACTGAAGAAAGAAATTGAGTCAAGATAGATTTGTTTGACTGTCTTTAAGCAGAAGAAGATACAATAGCACGATTGTATGTGATGGGAAAGAGACATAATAAAGGAAAAACTGATGATGTGGTAGAGAGAGGGGATCTGTGAAAGCAACGCCTTTGAGTGATGGGATCTAATGCAAAAGCAGAGTACTTGGTCTCTGCTAGGAGCAAGTACAGTCCATCCGTATTAACAGGAGAGAGGAAAGATTTTAAGGAGAGAAATGCAGAGTTGGTGTTGCTTAGAAAAATGAGAGGTACACAGAACATGTAGTCTTTCATGTCTATGAAGTGTGTTATGTATGTGAATGTCATCATCGGGTATCTTTTGGCAGGAAAAGGGTTGGGACTGCTACCTTGAATCTACCTGTTTCTGGTTTTCTTTAGATTGTGCTATAGTTGTAATGTTCCCAAAGCTTTTATCAGCTTCTGTCTCCACATTTACCCATTACTGCTCCTGAGTATGAGAATTATACAAAAGCCCCGAAAGATAAAGTAGAGACTGTATTTCCTTAAAAAATATTTTCTGCCTCAATAAGAAGTACATGTGAGGATAAGGATTTCAGAAAGAAAAATATGTTCCTTTTTTTTTCTTGCATCTGTTTCCTCTGAACTAAATGAAGCCATAGTTTACAGATTTTATCTAGAAGTTCTGAATATACCAATTGGCCAGTTCAACTCACTGATTAGACAAAAAAAAGTTATAAATAAATTCTAAAACATAATTTCTTCTCTCATTTTCTGTCTACTAAAAAATGAGTCATTAGATTACTTTGAAACTTGAATGCTTCACATACTATTCAAAGGACTTTTCAGTTATAAATAAATAAAGAAGCTAAAGATAAACCACATCCATACCTCTCACAGCTGACTGGGAAGGCTGAGTCAAAACTTTGATGTCTAATGCACTGTGGATATTTTCTTCTATAGCAGCACAATATCCATCCACGACACTGGTAATAGTATCCTTCAAAGTTCCAAGATTATGGAAAACCTGAAGAGCTGTTCCGACCTGGGTTGGATTCTTTAAAAAGGTGGTAGTGGGGTGAGTTGGGAATAGATATAAATAGGAAAATAAACACAAACAACATAACTCTACAAGTGGTACTTGAGCAGTTACTACAATATTTTAAAATTATTACAGACAAGAACAAAGACAATGCATTTGGAACAAATATCATTTTTAGTCATTATTTATTTCCTAAAAGACAAAGTTAAATACCATGTGTATGATTTCCTCCCTTTCCCTTTACCTCCTCCTTTAAAGGATAATAACAAAATTTAAAATCTGTTATATTATTAGGGCTTACTTAAAATTTACTCCCAATCCCTACAAAGAGAGCCATGCTAGAACTAACAACAACCCTGTATTTGTTTAGAGAATAAATAAATGAATTCTGCAGAGTCAACTAACGGCTGAGCTATGCAGACTGATACTATTATTCATTATATTTCCTTCCTTCCTTCATTCACTGAAACTATAAATATCTATAGAGTGCTTACTATGGGTCTATCTTGCTTCTATGTGCTGGAAATACAGTAGTAAATAAAACCAATTGAGTCTCTCTCCGCATGGATCTTGTATTTACTAAGAAATGTATAAAAGGTAAATGTAAGAGAATATCAGGTAGTGTAAATGCTATAAAGGAGGAGGAAGAGAATAAGAACAGAGAATGATGTGGATTATTATGGAGGGAAGAGTCAGAGAACGCATCTCAGGGTGTTATTTAAACGGAGACCTACATATAATGAAATCTATGGAGGATACGGGGAAATACAGATCTGGGCAGAGGTATCAGTGAAAGTGCAGAGGTAGTAATGTGCTTGGTAGCTAGTGAAAACAGCAATTAGGTCATAATGGTAGCTAGAGCAGAGTGACTGAAGCAGAGAGAGGTAAGCAATGAGGTGGGGAGTAGAAATACCATCTATGAGTAGATTAAGTCCACAGTGATATAAATAGGTTGCTGGATGTGTCACTAAGTAAATGACTGAATTAACAAGGCAGATCTTGTACACCAACATATATATCCAGGCCCAAATAGCTGAAATTCCTCTTTCATTTATGATTCAGTGTCTATTATTAAAGGTACATAGTTAAAAAGTTAGATTATTTCATTAACATTTTCTTGACTGTTAAGTTTATAAAAAACACGAAATATTATTTCTGAAATCTATTGGTGTTAGTAACAGTACATGCCTCAGATACACACACACACACAGAGGCAGAGCAGAATCAACTTAAAGACGATATCAGGAAACATGGTTGGTGAATACTGATACCCATTTTAGACATTTTTAATATTAAACAAGAAAGAGAAGCAAATGAACATTGTTTCATATTAAAATATGTTTTAATGAAAAAATTTTAACTTGTATTATTATAATAGAATTTTATTCTAATATATACTGTCAATTCTGTATCAATGTACTAACAAAGAAAAGGGGAGAAAATAAGCTATTTCATACAAAATTATTAACTGAAAATATGGGGTATAGCACTTTGGTTGTTGTTAGTTCCATTCCATTCATAGTGATTTTTTTTTTCACTTTTTAGTAGATATCAAAAATCAAAATTAGGCAGCTGTAAAGAAATTTCCCCTATCACTATTCAAATGTCTATATAATCTAAGAAAGCATTACCTGAGCAATTTCAAATAATATCTTCACCTTATAATACTAGAATATAGACACAGAGTGTAAAATTGTATTTATTGCCTTTATTATCCTCAAAGGATCTGAAAAGCACAGCTTCTCAACATACAGGGTTTCAGTAACTTAACAATAATTCTGTAACTTCAATAGCTTACAGTGAATGTACGCTGGAAGTTATATGTGTATGTTAACTGAAAACACTTAAAGTCATATTTTACTTGAAAGATCTAGCTAAAATGGAGCAGCTTTGTATGTTTCTACTCCAAAAATTATTGACTACCAAAAACTTTCAAAACAGTAACATGTACAGTGCATTATTAAAGAAGCATCCAATATCAGAATGGCTATCAACAAAAAGACAACAAATAAGTGTTGGCAAGGATATGGAAAAAAGGGAACCCTCATGCACTGTTGGTGTGAATGTAAATTGGTACAGCTACTGTGGAAAACACTATGGAGGTTTCTCAAAAAATTAAAAATAATACCATACAATCCAGCAATTCCACTTCTGGGTATTTACCCAAAGAGTACAAAAACACTAATTCAAAAAGATATATGTGCCCCTATGTTCAGTGAAGCATTATTTACAACACACAAGATATGGAAGCAACCTAAGTGTCATCAATAGATTAATGGATAAAAAAAATGTGGTATATACAATGGAACATTACTCAACCATAAAAAAGAATGAAATCTTGCTATTTGTGACAACATGGATGGACCCAGAGGGTTTATGCTGAGTGAAATAAGTCAGAGAGAAAAAGACAAAAACTGTATGATCTCATGTATATGTGGCATCTAAAAAACAAAACAAATGAACAAGCCAAACAAAACACAAACAGACTCACAGAGCAAACTGGTGGTTGCCAGAGGGGAGTGGGATTGAGGGGTTGGGTGAAATAGGTGAAAGGGATAAAGAGTTACAAAATTCCACTTACAAAATAAGTAAGTCATAAGGATGCAATGTATACCATAGGAAATATAGTCAATAATACAGTAATAACTTTGCATGGTGAGAGATGGTAACAAGACCTATTGTGATGATCATTTAGTAATGTATCTGATTGTCAAAACATTATGTTGTACACCTGAAACATAACACTACAGGTCAACTATACTTCAATAAAAAAAATCTAACATAATATTTATAATAACTACAATTTAAACTACTTATAAAAATTCTAGATGTTATTTTAAGCTTTCTAATTAACATGACCACTTTTTCTATTAATGCCAGTTATTTATATTCATAGTTTAATATAAACTTATCATTTTTTAGTTGGGAAACTACAAAAATGATAATTTTAAATTAAATTCTTTAACATACAGAGGAATGTGCACATTATGTAGGCATAGCTTTATGAAATATCACAAAGTGAACAAGCCTCTATAACTACCACCTAGACCACAAAACCAAATATTAGCAGAACCTCTGAATCTTTTGTGGCTTCCCCAACTGCATCTTTCCAAATATTATCACTATAATTTCTAACACCATTCTTTAGTTTTACCTGTTTTTGAATTTTACATAAATAGAACCATAAAGTATTATTTTGTGTCTGGCTCCTTTTAGTCAATATCTTATTTGTAAAATTCATCCATGTTGTTGTATGTAGCAGGTGTCGTTTTCACCACTGTGGAGTATTCCAGAGTGGAAATTTACTTTGGTTTATGTATCCATCCTTCTGTTAACATACATTTGCATTATTTCCATTTTTTAGGTATTTTAAATAATGCCACCATGAACATTCTAGCGCACAGCTTTTAGTGAACGTATGTATATGCACTTCTGTTGGATAAGAGTAGAATTGCTGGATCATATGGTATTTGTATGCTTAGTATTTGTAGAAACGGCCAATTTTCCAAAGTGATTGTACCAACTTATACCCTGACCAGAAATATGTGCTCCCCAATCCTGCCAAAATTTAGAATTACCATACTCTTTCATTTTATCTGTACTTTTGAGTGAGCACTATTGTTTTTTTTTTTTTTTATATTGTTTTAATTTACATTTCCATGATGGCTAAGGAGTTATCCCTTTTTGCTTGTTAATTACCCATTTGGATATATTCTTTTGTGAAGTGCATATTCATCTGTCTTGTCTATTTTTCTCTTTTTTTTTTTTGTCCTTTACATATTTGTACAAGTTGTTCATATATTCTGGGTATAATCACTTTGATGACTGTATATACTGCAAATATGTTCTCCCACTCTTAAGAAGTCTTTTAAGGCAGAGAAGTTCCTAATTTGAATGCAGGCCATTTTATTGACCTTATTCTCCATGGTTAGCACTTTCAGTATCCTGTTTGAAAAAAATTTTTTGTCCCATCCCACATTCATGAAGATGTCTTTCAATCATGAAAATATCTTTCTTTCATGAAGTTATCCTCCAGAACCTCTATCGGTTTACCCTTCACATTTAGATATACAATCCAACTGGAATTAGCTTCTGCATAATGTGAGACAAGAGCCAAGATGAGTGTTTTTCTGTATGAATATCCGATTGACCCAGCACAATTTATTGGAGAAAACAAAGAAGCAAATGATAATCTTTCTCTCCTCAATCTTAAGGGTTACCTCTGCAATAAGTCATGTTTCCATTTATGTGTTTTTGTTTCTGGACCATCAATTCTGTGCCATTTCTCTGTCCTTACACTAATTCACCTATGTAAATTATTGTAGCCTTAAAGTAAGTTTTGATAGTCCTCTGCCTCTGTTCTTATCAATTTGATATAGGCTACTCTTGGTTCATGGTACATCCATATAAATTTTATAACAGGCTTGACAATTTCCATTTAAAACAAAAAGGCCTGTGGAACTATGGGTTTGCACTAAGTCTACAGATAAAATTAGAAAAAATGGAAATCTCTGTAATATTGAGCTCTCCAATCCATGAATATATTATCTCTCTTCATTTATTCAGGTCTCCTTTAATTCCTCTTAATATTATTATAGTTTCTGTAAAGGGATTTTACATATCTTTGATTTTTATTATTCCTACACATTTGATGTTTTTTGATATTATAAATAGTAATTTAAAATTTTTCTGTTTATCTGTTGCTATTATATTAAAAAACACCACTGATTTTTCTAAATGGAATTTTACCAAACTTTCAAAACTCAGACATTAATTACTTTATTTGTAGATTGTTTTGGATTTGCTATACATAAGATCATGTTATCTCTGAATAATCTTTATTTTTTTCCTTTCTAGTCCTTCTACATTTTATTGCTTTTTTTTTTTTTTTTTTTTTTTTTTTTTTTTGCTGTACACGGGCCTCTCACTGTTGTGGCCTCTCCTGTTGCGAAGCACAGGCTCCGGACGCACAGGCTCAGCGGCCATGGCTCAAAGGCCCAGCCGCTCCGCGGCATGTGGGATCTTCCCGGACCAGTGCACAAACCTGTATCCCCTGCATCGGCAGGCAGACTCTCAACCACTGCGCCACCAGGGAAGCCCTTATTGCTTTTTCTTATAACCCTGGTTAGGAGAGTCAGTAATCTGCTGAGTAAAAGTGATAAAAATGGATTAATGAAGTTCTATTCTTGGTCTGCTAAGAGTATTTTTACACACAGATTGATGCTGAACTTTATTAAATGCTTTCTCTCTTTGTATGTATTGAGATCATCAATTTTTTTCCTTTACTGAAGAAATTACATTACACTTCTAAACAAAAGCCATCTTGGTCATGATAAATTACCCTTTTTAGATATCCCTGACTTACATTTGCTAATAGTTTGTTTAGTATTTTTGCATCAATTTTCAAGAAAGATAGCTATTAAATTTTCTTCCCCATGATATCCTTATCTTGATTTCAACTTTATACTGGCTTTATAAAATAATCATGTAAGCACTGCCTCTTTTTCAATTCTTATATAGAGTTCATGTAACATTAGTTTATTTACATGCATGTGTAGACAGTTGAGATGAGGTCATACTGGATTATGGTGAGCTCTAAATCCAATGACTGATGTCCTTATGAGAGAATAACACACTCAGAGACACACACAGTGAAAAAGGTCTCTTGACAAGAGACAGAGAATGGAGTGACACAGTTAACAAGCCATGGAACTTCAAGCACTGATTGGAGCCACTAGAAGCTAGGAAAACACAAGGAATGATTCTTCCTTAGAGCCCTCAGAAGGAGACTGACCCTGCCAACACCGTAATTTGGATTTCTAACCTCCAGAACTATGAGAGAATAAATTTCTGTTGTTTTAAGTTACCTGGTTTGTGGTAATTTGATATAGCAGCCCTAGGAAATCAATACAGAGGGTTAAGAGCAACAGGAAAAAAAACACATATGCTTGGGCTTCCCTGGTGGCGCAGTGGTTGAGAGTCCGCCTGCCGATGCAGGGGACACAGGTTCGTGCCCCGGTCCGGGAAGATCCCACATGCCGCGGGGTGGCTGGGCCCGTGAGCCATGGCTGCTGGGTCTGCGCGTCCGGAGCCTGTGCTCCGCAACGGGAGAGGACACAACAGTGAGAGGCCCGCGTACCGCAAAACAAAACAAAACAAAACAAACAAACAAAAAATACATATGCTTGCAACCCAAATATCCATTGAATGGATGAAGAAAATATGTATTCATAAGATGAAATATTACTCAGCCTTAAAAAGGAAAGAAATCCTGTCACATGCTACAACATGGATGAACTTTGAGCATATTATGCTACGTGAAAAAAAGTCACACAAAAAATTACTGTGTGATTACATTTTATGAAGATAATATTATTTATATATTATTTATATGAAGACTGTACATATGGAGACAAATTCACAGACAGAAAGTAGAACAGTGGTTGCCAGGGGCCGAGGGACAGACAGGAATAGGAGTTGTTGTTCAATGGACACAGAGTTTCAGTCCAGCGAGATGAAGAGACTTCTGGAGACTGGATGAGCATTAATGTAAATGTACTTAACACTAATGAACCCTGATGGTGGTAAATTTCATGTTATGTGTATTTTATCACAATTTAAAAAACACATATGCTTGGATTTCATCTTCTTTGATAGGTTTAGGAATGAGGCCAAGGAATCTGGATAACTGTGATAAACCTAATTTTTCTACTGTAGTCATCCAGTAAGGACCTATTATGAACCAGGCATTACTTTAGGGGCTTGATACACGTGAGGTCTAATCCTCCCCAACAAAACATTCAAAATAGTTGTACTGTTCTCTACTGAAAGACAGGGAAACTGAGGAATAGAGAAGTTAGCCGAAGCTCCAAGACAACAAAGAATAAATGGCAGAGCAAGGATTCAAACATTAAAATGTCTGCTTTTAAAGTTCATGCTTTTTCCAAATAACAATGGTTACTTGCAAATAACTGTTAGTACCAATTAAAGTCTGATTTTCTTTAAGCAGTAAAATAAAGTTTAAAAGTAAGTAAGAATGACCAATAAATGCTATCTTTTTACTTTGCTAATAAGTAAGGACATTTTTTAAAACTTCACTATCTGCTATCATCACTTCATAAAAGGAAGGTTATTTAAATAACAAGAAAAATAGAGAGGAAGTTCTCAGAGTAAGTCACTACCTTGTTTTTATTCTGAATTTTAATGAGAACTGATAAAACCTCAGCATGATTGCTACCAACGTACAGGTCAGTGTCGGGAAACCTGTACTTATGTTACGTTTCTGTACAAATGAACGGGTTGGCCAATCTTGCTTGCATACAATATCCTCAAGTTTAAAGTCTCCCTGAAAACTGCCCATGAAGAAATTCCTTCTTTCCTAGTACCCTGGGCCACTGTGTTCTCTGGGAAGTTTAATGGTTTTAATTCAGCGACAAATAGTTAATCAATTCCTTGCCTCACTCACCTGGCTCCCCATTCTCTGCTGCAAATCCCAACTTTAGCAGAGTTTAAATCAGTAAAATCATAAATTGCCCTTAACAGGATCCTCTTTCTCATCCCACAGGTAGTCCTTGCAAGTACAATGCAAACACTTCAATTCACTGCTCATCTTGGAACTGCCTGCTTTGTGGGCCTATTTTCTCAGTGCTCCAGGATCAGCTCTAGGACTTCTCTGTTTCCTTACACCACCTACCCAACCGCCCATCTTTACAAAACCAGACCCACTCTCGGTACTTTGTGCCCTTGCGAGGTCTGCATTCATTGCCACGTCCCACCCTGATCTGTGGAAACAGTATACTACATGGAGATGCCTTCTCCCCTAGATAGTAATGCTTAAAATGGCCTTCATATCCATTAATTTTCTTTTGTCAACAGAACATAAGTAGAATAACTATTACAATGCTCATTTCACAGTTAGGTAACTAAGGTACCGAGAGGACAGGCCCATAGCTGGATACTGGCAGGCCAGTTTTAGGCCTCGGCCCCTTCACTCCCTATTCTATACTCTGCAACAGGTCATCCTGTCACCACTTGTCTCTAAATCTCCAGATATACCAGTTTTGCAAGTATTTGTAAGAGATCTCAAAACAAAATAACCACATTTGAAAAAGACCACACTTTCTAGAAAGAGATAAACTACTGAAAATGTAGCAATGTCTTCTAGACAATGTCTTCTCTTTAAATGAGAGTCAATATTCTAGGAGCAATTTTTCTACAAATTGTCATTGTGACCTTCAATAAATCACTTAACCATATATGAAATTTCCCAACTTCAGAAACTGTAATATAAAATGAGATGAAAGACCAGGTAATAGAGTAGATCTACTTCATAAGTAGATCAAGACAGATTTCTACGTCTTCAAAAACATTTCGGGAGATGGCACAACCATTTGCTTTTTAAACTAAAATTATTTCTTTTGCTTTGGAAACAAATATGGATGATGTCATTTTTTTCTTTCTTTTTCAACAACTCTGTAGCATACACGGGAGGAAAATAAAACCGCACAAGAGTACAGTGAGAAAAGAGGCACAGTTGTTTAGGATCCCTAAAAAGCTTGCCAAAACAGGAACACTGGGCTTCCCTGGTGGCACAGTGGTTGAGAGTCCGCCTGCTGATGCAGGGGATGCGGGTTCATGCCCCGGTCCGGGAAGATCCCACAAGCCGCGGAGCGGCTGGGCCCGTGAGCCATGGCCGCTGAGCCTGCGTGTCTGGAGCCTGTGCTCCGCAACGGGAGAGGCCACAACAGTGAGAGGCCCGCGTACCGCAAAAAAAAAAAAACAAAAACAGGAACACTGTAACCAAAGCAACAGCTGGCACTCAGCTAAAGGAACAGAGAGATAGCAAGACTGCTGTAAATATTGTGCCATAAAATAGCAAGCAATGTTCTCACGTTAACTAAGCTATAGTTAATAAGAGATGACCTCTGTGAGCATAAATACAGTATTAAATCAAAAGTCTGATAGGATTTTAAAAGCTTCATATAATTGAAATTAGAAATGGAAAAGGTGACAGAATTTGATTTAATTAGAAACAAAATGCAAAAATCACATAAATGTTCAAGACCAGGATGCCACTCTGCAAGGATCAAATAATCCTGTATCACAAAGACTAATGATCACATTTTACATTTTCCCCTAATGAACTAATTCTTTAGCAGTTAAATTCTTTCTCTTTAGGTTTCATATATAAAAGAATACAATGAGCCAAGGGAAGGAAAAGGACAAATAAAAGAAGATAAAATTTCCTGCTGCTATTCTGCTATTTTGGTTATTAGGAGGTTTCAGGACTACAGTATTTCTTCAAGGTTTGATTAATAATCCATTTCATACTCAATTAAAATAAGACAAAAAATAAGTACCCCCAAAATCACATTAAAAGGGGGGAGTGATGGAGAAAGGTGGGGAGGGAGATGGAGATGGAAATGATCTACAAGTCCCCAACCCGGCTTCCCGAAAAACATAGAGGTTACAATGAGAAAAATGCAAAGTCAGTTCAAGCAAAAATTCAAAGAACAGGTAACTTCCACTATATAGACAATCCTTACTGCTGGGGGGGAAAAATAAAAGCTTATTATTTTATTTTTTTATAGCACAGAAAGGATACAGATCTAAGAATTTTTATCACAAAGAAGATAATTCTTTAAACCACTACCTCCGAAGACTACGTATTTAATAAAATTAGGCTAGCTTTCAGGTAAATTTAAGACAATAAAAAACATAGCACCTTGGGCTTCCCTGGTGGCGCAGTGGTTGAGAGTCCACCTGCCCATGCAGGGGACACGGGTTCGTGCCCCGGTCCGGGAAGATCCCACATGCCACGGAGCGGCTAGGCCCGTGAGCCATGGCCGCTGAGCCTGCGCGTCTGGAGCCTGTGCTCCAAAACGGGAGAGGCCACAACAGTGAGAGGCCCGCATACGGCAAAAAAAAAAAAAAAAAAAGCATAGCACCTTAATCATGCACAATAACTGAGGAATTCTAAGATCCAAATATTTTATTTCTCCAGAATAGTGTTAATAAATTCACAACATCTTATACATAACAAGTATATCATAGGCCAAAATATTTAAGGCAGTTTATAGTAACTGTGTGCCCTAACATGATACATACACTGGACACTTTTTTTGAATCTATGACATGTCTAAAACACTGAAGACTTAATGGAGCCCCATGGGAGATTACAAGTACTGAAGGAAGAGAGAATCGCATTAAATAACGTAATTTAAAGGCAAGAATTATATTAGCTACCTCGGTTGTGATCCAGAGCTTACCAGTGGCTTTTCTGATTCAATAGCATGGAGCCCACTAATGCTTGATATGTACTTCTCAGCTAACCTAATAAGATTATATCAGAACCTGTTAACAATCAGCAGTCAACAGTGCAAAACCCAAATGAAATTAAGAAACTAAGAAGAACATTTAATAGCGCAGTATGATCTTATCAACCAAAAATCACCTTTATTCTAGCCCTTTTTGAAAAGCAGCAGAAAAAAAGAAGAGCTATAAAAAGGCACGGGGAAAATGAGAGGAAAAAGAAAAAGAAGGAGACAAAAGAATGAAAGTGAACATGTATTGGAAGAGGAAGGTTCTACAAAAAAAAAGAAGTAATAACACAAAGAGCCTAAAAAATGGAGAAGGTAAAGAGATGATCAATATACAGAAAAAGGTTCTTTTAACTTCCAAATTCTTTATAAAATGAACCTGGAGAGCATAGTCTATATGAATCTACAGTTTGGCATTAAGTAAAAGTTTTTAAATGATGCCAATACTTAGAATAATATGCCCATCCTATAAGGTAATAGCAGATAATATTTCAAGGACACTAAAAATGTGTTTAATAATAAAATGAATTTTATAGGAAAATAAAAGTAATCATGAGACATGAATGTTTCAAGCACCCAAATCTCACTCTGTCAATATAAATTTTTAACTTAAATGTATATATGTGGCTTACTTATTTATTTATTTTTTTTTGCGGTACGCAGGCCTCTCACTGTTGTGGCCTCTCCCGTTACGGAGCACAGGTTCCGGACGCGCAGGCTCAGCGGCCATGGCTCACGGGCCCACCCGCTCCGTGGCATGTGGGATCCCCCTGGACTGGGGCACGAACCCGCATCCCCTGCCTCGGCAGGCAGACTCTCAACCATTACGCCACCAGGGAAGCCCATAGCTTACTTTTAAATAAAGCAATATAATAATTCTAGTCATTCTGTGCTTTACCAAAGATATTTATGGCAGGCATTATTAGGTATTCCCTAAAATTCATTCCCTCCTTCTTTCTTATTACTAAAATCCTAATTTTCTCCAGGGGTGGCAGTGTGCACTGCAACAGGCAATAGTTCTTGAGTAGCTTAAGCCAATGTTTACAGATCTGTTCCTCTTTCCAGATACTTGCTTTCATAGTCCTCCTGACAGTTGGGGTTACCATGAGACCCATATCTGGTCAATGAGACATAAGGATAGGTCCACTGGAGCAATATTGAAAAAGGATTTTGTAATGCTGCCTTTTGGCTGGCAGCTGGCACTGCCCCATCTCCACTCCGTGAACACGGATTAGTGTCTGCAGTGTGACAGCTATCTTGTGACCATGACGTGACAAGCAAGGGGACACTAAGGAAGGCAGAATGGAAAGAAAGACCTGCATGCTTGTGAAGTAGGCTGAAACAATATTAGCACCACCCACATCCAGACAAATCCCTATCTATTTAAGCCACTGTTGGTCTAGCTTGTTGTTATAGCACTAGCAGTCGCATCCAGCACCAAACTGATTAAAACACAATATATAAAAATATATGAGCGGGTTTCCCTGGTGGCGCAGTGGTTGAGAGTCCGCCTGCCGATGCAAGGGACACGGGTTCGTGCCCCGGTCTGGGAAGATCCCACATGCCGCGGAGCAGCTAGGCCCGTGAGCCATGGCCACTGAGCCTGCGCGTCTGGCGCCCGTGCTCCGCAACGGGAGAGGCCACAACAGTGAGAGGCCTATGTACTGCAAAAAAAAAAAAAAAATACATGAGGGACTTCCCTGGTGGTCCAATGATTAAGACTTTGCCTTCCAATGCAGGGGGTGTGGGTTCGATCCCTGGTGGGGGAGCTAAGATCCCACATGCCTCGCAGCCAAAAAACCAAAACATAAAACAAAAGCAATATTGTAACAAATTCAGTAAAGACTTTAAAAATGGTCCACATCCAAAAAAAAAAAAATTCTAAAAATAAAAGAACGGAAACATGAATCTATAACAATACTTTAAAAAAGAAAAACAAAGGAGAACAAAAGTATGCCTCATTTGCTACCTTGGGTAGTGACTTATATAAACTCATTACTCTGTAAATTGGTAATAAAAAATGCAAAATTTAAACATTTATTCATCATTTTAAAAAGGAACTGCAGTTCAGGGTAACCAAATATCCTTAATTAATGAGTGAAAATTCCTCTTAACATAAGAATCACGGCTAGCAAATATAAACTAATAAGAAAAATAGAAAATGACTTCTTCACAATCTCTGTTGAAAAAAATAAAAAGATTTAGGCAAAAATCATCAACAGACATTAAAACCATTAGGAGAAAAACTGACAGAGAATTAATTATTCTCAAGGTGCCAAAATATATGCAAATTCACAATGAAGTAATTCAGTGAAGGAAAAAAATAATCTTTTTCAATAAAAGGTGCTCGAACAACTGAATATGTCTATGAGGAAAAAATGAACCTTACACTGTACATAAAAATTAAACTTAAAACATAAAATTATAAACTTCTAAAGGAAAACATAGGAGGAAAGCTTTCCAACTTTAGGGTAGGCAAAAATTTCTTATATAACATGCATATGAAAACATGGATAAACCGGCCTTCAGCAAAACTAAAAAATTTTCCTCTTCGTAAAAGATGATGTCTTTTGAAAAAAATTAATAAAGTTAATAAAAGCCTAGCAGGACTGATCAAGAAACAAGAAACAGCAACAAAGATACATTGTACAGAACAGGGAAATATAGCCATTATTTTGCAATACATTTAAATAGAGTATAATCTATAAAAATATTGAATCACTGTGTTGCATGCCTGAAACCAATATATTATAAATCAACTATACTTCAATTTTTAAAAAATTTTTAAAAAGAAACAAGAAACGATCCAAAATATAAAAATAAAAGACAATTTCAAGGGGGAAAACAAGGCAGCATTATTCCTAATAGCCAAAAACTGTAACCAACTGAATGTCCATCAACCTATCAAGACATAAACAAAGTGAGTAGATCCATAGGCTGGAACATTACTCAGCAGTAAAAAGGACTATCTGTACTTGCAACAACACAGATGAACCTAAATAAAATACTGTGCTAAATGAAAGAAGCTAAATATGTAAGATTACCTACTGCACGGTTCCATTTATATGACACTTTTAGAAAACAGCAACTCTATAGACAGAAAGCAAATCAGTGATTGCCTGGGTTTGGGGGTGGGAGGAAGAACTGACTGCAAACAGGAAGGAGGGAAATGTTTTGTGGTGATAGCAGTTAAAAAAAAATCTGGGTTGTGAGATGGTTGCACAAATGTATAAATTTAGTAAACTCATCAAACTATATGCTTAAATGCACAAATGTAAATTACACCTCAATAGCAATGCTAAAAGAAAAAAAGGCAAGCCATAGGATGGGAGGAAATATTTACAATTCACACTAATAACAAAAGACTGGTACCCAGAATACATTAAGAATTCTTACAAATCAATAAGAAGACAATAAAGTCTTTAAATGTTAGGCAAAGACCTTTCACTATTAGGCATTTGAAAAGTTGGTCACATAAGCAATCAAGAAAAGGCAAATTAAAACTACACTGAGAATCTACTATATCCCCATTAAAACGGCTAAAATTTAAAAGACTGACAACATCAAATTTTGGTGAGGATCTAGAGGAACAAAAATTCTAATCTACTGATATGGGAATGTGAAATGACAGAACCACTTTGGAACTAGCAGACTCTATAAAAAGTAAACATATTATTCTTTGCAAAAACCCAACCATTCTTTGCCTTAGGTATTTACTCAAGAAAAAGGAAACATGCTGAGACAAAGCCATGTATCTGCTCATAGCAGCTTTGTCTGCAGTATCCCTAAACTGGAAATAACCCAAATGCCTGTCAACAAGTGAATAGATAAATGTACTTCAATATAATGTAATGCTAACTACCAATAAAAATATGACCAAACTACCAATATACAGAACATGAATCAATCTCAAAATAACTATGTTGAATGGATAGAGCCACACACAAGAAAGAACACACTGTATGACTCCAATTATATAAAAGTATGGACAATGCAAATTAATCCATAGTGATGCAAAGTGGTTGCCTGGTTCTTCATTTTTTTCCAAACTACAAAATAAAAATTTTAGTATTTACTACTCTAATAAAAAGCCAACATAAGATTATCTAAATTGAGTAAAATAAAATAGAGTTAACCAAGTACAAAAGTTCTGAATTTTTGAGAAACGGAAAACAACTTACACATAGATTAAAGAGTGATTACCAAATTTTAACCAAAGAGTAGTGACAGAATTCTATATGACATACAATGGAAATTCAGTCAGTTGATGAAAAAATTTTTCACAGTTCAGTGACCTGAAAAACTATGGAAAGCAATAACACCAAAAGACCTTAAGGCTGAAAGCAGACAGTTAATTAGATGTGAATCTACACTGCAAGATAGCAATAAAATAACGAAGCAACCAATGTTACTGTGGATTGTTCATGAAAGAGACTATGTCAAAGAAAAAGAAAATAACATGACTGGGGCTTCTCTGGTGGCACAGTGGTTAAGAATCCACCTGCCAATGCAGGGGACGCGGGTTTGAGCCCTAGTCCGGGAAGATCTCACATGCCGTGGAGCAACTAAGCCCATGTGCCACAACTACTGAGCCGCGCTCTAGAGCCCGCGAGCCACAACTACTGAGCCCACAAGCCACAACTACTGAGCCCACGAGCCACAACTACTAAGCCCGTGTGCCACAACTACTGAAGCCCACGTGCCTAGAGCCCATGCTCTGCAACAAGAGAAGCCACCGTAATGAGAAGCCCGTGCACTGCAACGAAGAGTAGCCCCCGCTTGCCACAAGTAGAGAAAGCCTGCGCGCAGCAACGAAGACCCAACATAGCCAAAAATAAAATAAATTAATTTTAAAAAGAGGAAAGAAAATAACATGACTGTATAATATAGAAACAAGAAAAATATTACCACTTTACATTTGGCATAAAACAAAAACACAGAGAAACACCATATGATAATTAAAATATTGCAAAAGAGGAGATGGTGCTGGGAGGAAGAAAAGATGGAAGGAAGGAAAATGGTAAAGCGCCCACCATGAAGAAAATACAACCATTTAAAGCACACATTTAATGTCCTTAAAGGGCAAGATAGCAAATATTTTAGGCTTTGGCGGCCACATAGTATACATATGGTCTCTGCTGTATACTGCTCTTTCGATTTTTTTCCCCCAACCATATAAAAATGTAAAAACAATTAGTACTTGAGCCATACAGAAACAGTCCACAGACTGTACTTTTGCCAATCCTTGATTTAGAATGTTAAATAACAGTTCAAATTAATTCCCACTCAAAAAAATATTAAAAAAATAGTAAGCACATGCTAGACAAGACTAATTAAGCTTTAGGGAAAACATTTAGATGATCAGTTTAAAATCTAAGGAAAGCTAACAGTGATAAGAGCAAACAGATGAGGGGCAGGTGGCAAATTATCCACTGAGGCTGGTAAAATAAAGACAACACATGAAACTTTTAGATCTGTGGAACTTGAAGAGCTCTTACTATAATCACCCTTTACATATTTTTTAATTGAGGTATAATTTACATACAACATTATATTAGTTTCAGGTATATAACATAATGATTTGATATTTGTATATATTTTAAAATGACTACCACAATAAGTCTAGTTAACATCTTTCACCACACATTGCTACAAAAATGTTTTTTCTTGTGGTGAGCACGTTTAAGATCTATTCTCTTAGCAACTTTCAAACATACAACACAGTACTATTAACTATAGTTGCCATGCTGTACATTATATCCTCATGACTTATTTATTTTATAACTAGAAGTTTGTATCTTTTGGCCCCCTTCACCCATCTCACCCATCCCCTGGAAGTATTTATTGCGTGTCAGGAAAAATGCTTCGTACAAGAGTTGAAAAATTACTGGAACTTTATATTTAGTAAATGCAAAAACACTGGGAACAAATATACAAAAGGAGTTTCTGTAGATTCAAATGATGAGATCTATTGTAGAATTCATGAGACCAGCCAGGAAAACTAGCAGCTAACAATAGGAAAGCTAGACCTCTTAAAGCAGATATTCAGCTTGACAAATCAACTGATATTGAGTCTACTATTGGTGTTTGTTGGGCACATAGAGAAGAAAAGGATCACAAAAGACTTGCTGCATGCTGAACTCTACCATAACTAATCAACAGAGTCAACTTAGCCAGGAAGTCCCTTTTGAAGTTTGAGAAAATGCTTAACTTCCATAAATCTTCAACACAACACATTTGAATTGGTACCCTCTCTGTGCTAAAAACAATTCAGAATTTTTAACTACAAAAGTAAAAAGGGTTCATAACATCATAATCACTTCCTGTATGCTATGTAGACATTTATTTAGTGAACTTCAATTCTACTTTGTCATCTTAGAGAGACTCTGTCTAGATCATGCTATCATGGTACTTTTAGCTGACAACTGATAAGCACCTGTACTCTGTGTGGACCTGACAGAGGAGGCTTTCTGACTTAGGGAAAAGGCAGGTTCGTGGATGTTTGCCTCCCAGTACTGACAACAATTACAACAGGGGAAATTACAGTCCAGCACAGAGCTGAAAGACCCTCTTCCTTGACTTTTAAAGACATATAAGCACATCATCTTCCTCCATCCTGGAACCTCCAGAAAGCCCAGCACTTGTTTATTGGAAAAGCTTATAATTCACAAGTTAAAGCCATCTTTCTAATTAAAATGTAATCATTTCACTGTGGGGGCCTGGTATCTATGGTGATGCAGGAACTCATCCAGATCAAAATCTCTGTCACCTATTTTTGAAAGCTAGTTACAGCTTGAGGTAATGGAGTCTGTTGTGATCTTGAAAATACTGTAAGGTTCTCTCTTTCTTTGTCTGGCTTCTTTCAATGAAAGATTCTCAGGATCAGCAAAAAAGAGAAATAGGAATCAAGGAAGAGCTGCAGATGGTCCCAATGTTTGGGACAAACACTGCCTGTCGAATTGACGAATGTTTTTCTAATGTGATGATAATGGTATGCTTCACCAGAAGATGAACTCTGGGTCATCAATCCTTCCAAACATTGTGTAAAGAAAGTAGCAGTGGTATCACTACAAACCTTTTCCATATAAACTTAATAAGGCTTTGTGAAGTCAGAAGTTTACTTATAATTTTCTACTGTAAGAAGAAAAAACAGTTCCTTAGTATCTAAATAATTATTAAGTTTATGTCTTCCAAGATATAAATTTTGTAAAACTGTAGTGGAGACTTTGTAAGGCTACAAAAGCTATTAAAACCTACAAATGAATACAGCACATTTAAGCAATTAACTAGGGAAAAAACAGTAGTGATCAAAAACAAGTTATCTGCATTTATTTAAAAATTTTTGGTTTTGGAAAAAGAATGCTACAAAAAGAAATTACACTCATTTTCTTTTAGTAAATTTAAGTTTTACAATTAATTGATATTGAAAATGACGGTCCCAACTATATACTCAGTAAAAGAAGATCACTAATATTTTTGAGAAACCAAATTAATGTCAGAAGTTGATTACTAAATTCAAGTAAGGACATGTTAATTTTTCAAAAGTTCCTTGTGTACTGAACATCTCTATTCAGGTTATGAGCCTATAAACTATGAAACTGTGTAATATTTCATGAATGCAATATTACTTCAAAATTAAAATGCTACTGTTTTAGTCGATATATATAATAAATATTAACAATATATTTAACTATTTCAATTATTTCTTATAAATGGGAGAATATATTTCGAGAAGCAAATAGATATAAGCTGCAGCATCTGTTTTAATGGGAAGTGGAAAGAGTATTCCAGGCATAAAAAGAACATGAAAGCCCTAAAGGAGGAAGGAAAATGGGCATGTGAAAAACTAAAAGAAAGCTTGTGAGACTGAGAAATAGAGAACACAGGGGAGAGTGGCATAAAAGGTGTATATTTACATGTTGATGAGAAGAAACAAAGTAAAAGACACAGGATGAAGATATGAGAGACAGAAATATAAACAAGATAAGAAAACGGGATCCAGCGTACAGGTGATGTGAGAGGCACCTCTGTGAAGCAGAAATTAAGGGCATCCGCCTTAGTTGGTATGTGGGGTGAGAGGGTAAGGTTAGTGGAAAGTGGAGAGTCTAAAACAGTCATTTCAGAGAATGGAAAAAAGAAAGATGGCCAGAGAAACAAAAATTTTGAGGAACTGGTTAAGATTAGTCATCACATGGAAGCTTCCCAAAGAAATTTTAACACTTTAAAAATTCCTTTCTCAATATAAATTGCTTCACAAATTGTCAAATGATTTAAAATGTAATTATTTAACAAAATTAGAATAAACTGCTTGGTTCTATTGAAGAAAGGGGGGTAGCAAGCACTCCAGACCATGACTCTACTGCTTGCTAGCTGAGTAATCTACAGCTAATTTCTTAACCTTTCCAGGCCTTTGTTTCCTTAACTATAAAAAGTGGATAATTATATCTTCCTCACATATTTGTCACTGTGACTGAGATAACAAATGTAAAGTGACTAACACAAAATCCTGGCAGAGAGGAGGCATTCAGTAAAGGTTAGTTTCATCCTTAATTCCCAAACTGCCTGCTGACACAGCTGGATGACACCTCTGACTTGTTGCTTTCTAAGAGGAAAAGGAAAGAGGCTCCAAAACACAGGCTCTTTCCACTAAAACATCCTGCTTCCCAAGAACATTATCTCAGGGACATCATTACTGATAAGGGTTTAATCTCCTCAGCTCTGCAAAGCCAGAAACCTGACTTTGTGAAAATAACGCAGAGTACCCAGGTCTGAGGGAGACAGACACACATGACTAAATTCAGAAATAAATGATGTTATAAACACGAATATCAATTTACACATGATAAATATTGTTAAAATTGTGAAGTGAACCAGAATGTTAATATTGGCAAATCTCCCTTTTGGAAAATTATGGAGGAAGTCAAGTTATACTCAGAAGGTTACGTTATACCTATGGAATTTAACGAGACTAAGGAATTGGAAAATATTAATGGCTAATGTCAACAAACTATGATAATATATGCAGCCTTACAGAGACAATATTCCCATCCACTGAGCAGAATCTACTTTACTCTAAACCAGCCTGAAACATACAACAAAATTAAAGCTCCCTGGTTCTACGCAGACCATTTCACACTTACCCATGTAGACACACAATATTTTAGATTTTTTTCTTCTTTACCTTTCTAACAATTTCATAGATTACATACAGGCCACTGGCTAAACAACAACAGTCACCAACTTAAATAATCTTTTGACTAACTTTAGAGTCTGAAAATATAACACTATCAATATTTAGGGAATATTCGTTCCTTAAAAGTTTAACAGTTTAATTTCACTATGAGTTAAAAACTGAAGCAAAGTCATATTTGACAACTATTAAAATGTACACATGGGACTTCCCTGGTGGCGCAGTGGTTAAGAATCTGCCTGCCAATGCAGGGGACACAAGTTCCATCCCTGATCTGGGAAGATCCCACCTGCCGCGGAGCACCTAAGCCTGTGCGCCACAACTACTGAGCACGTGTGCCACAACTACTGAAACCCGCGCACCTAGAGCCCATGCTCCGCAAAAAGAGAAGCCACTGCAATGAGAAGCCTGCACACCACAACGAAGAGCAGCCCCCACTCGCCGCACTAGAGAAAGCCTGCGCGCAGCAGCGAAGACCCAACACAGCCAAGTAAAATAAAATAAATAAATTTATATTAAAAAAATGTACACAAAATAGCAACATACCTAAAATAAGTTTGCTTAGGCACAACTATCCTAGAAAATATTTTCCCACTTTAAATATATGAGAATACAATAAAAAATAAGCCTTTAAAAGTAACCACTTCTTTGTGTTAAAATGCCCCATCTCTATTAAAAATAGTATTTTAGTTCTACAAACTGTGATATTGTCTCCTTTCTGCCATTATTAGTTTTCATTTCCATGACTCTAAAATACAGTAAATTATTAAGAATTGCATAAATTAAAGATATATGCATACATATACATACATACATAGCAATAAAAACTTCACAGGTAAAAAAATACTAAACAGTATTTATAAAGTTTTAAATCTCTAATGTAGTGATAATAGGAACATTAGACAAATACAAAAATCTTGTGATGCTGCACTTTCTGAAATGTTACTTGTTTCCTTTCCTGCAACTAAATGAGCTGGGCTAAAGCCATTTTCTATAGAAATATTCATGTTAATTCAAAATTGACTTGGAATTCCTTAAATATTTCTTTGAGAATAAAATTTCCTCTATTATTTGATGTAGACAAGTATCTTATTTTTAAACAGTATAAGCATTTTATCTTCACAGTGAGACTGCGAGTTAAAACATGATTGGCAGCAGATAAAACTAAACTCTAGCATTAGAATAAAAGCTACCTTTGGGAAAGAAAGAGAGAGGAGTGATTGTGAGAGGGAGTGAAGAGACTCCAGGAATGCTGGTAACGTCCTATTTCTTGACCTGGGTTTTAATTTCACAGGTGTGTTCACACTGCGATATTTCATTCTACGTGTATGTCTATAATTTGTTCACTTTTCATTATATATATGATAATCAACTTTAAAAGTTCATTCAAAACAGTAACTGACATTCAGTTATTTTTAATTACAACAGTTAAGAACTGGAAGTCAAATAAATACCTTCCTGATTCAGAGACTACTTAAAGAACTGAATATTTATAAAACTGTTTTTGTCCAATACAAATGCACAAAATGAAATTCCTAGTTTAAAGAATATGAATTTTAAAATGGATACTAATAATGGTATTTGGGTCCAGTACAAATGGAGAAAATATCTGGGTGCAATACAAATGTAGAAAAACTGAGATTTATATCTAATTTGTTGATTCTACTACATCAACACCTCTAGGTTTCTTGTAATTCAGAAAATTAAGCATCAGGAAAATGATATCTTAGGAGAAATCTCGAGTCAATTTCTAAAAAAAAAATTCTGGCACAGTGATTATTCAGGGTGCAAGGTTCTGGGGTTAGAGTACTTAATGTTTGCCAGACTACATCATTTATTGGATGTGTGATCTTCGACCAATTATTTAAGCTCTCAGTTTCCCCATTTGTAAAATGGAAATAGCAGTAATACCATCCTTACTGGGTTGCTGAAAAGCTTAAATGAGTACCAGTGACTTGGACAAAGGAAGCCTACGCAACATCTGTTAACTATCTATCTACATATACACATTATATTAAAATATATTTCATATTATATACATTTTACATTAGAAATCTTAGAATCCATTTTCAGTAGAATTAAGTAAATATATATTTAAAAAATTTTCCTTGTACTTATTTTATGCCCTACTCTCCAATTCAAATTGTAGACATAGTTCTTCAGTGATAAAATAAGGATATACATTACTTTTTTCAATACAAAATCAAATGTTCATCTGTATTATGACACATTTTTCACATTAAAAAAGTGACATTATTTGTATTACCTGAGTCTCCACACCCTGCTCCAGGAGGCGCTTAGCTTGATTTTCTACTTCAAGTCGAGCTCTCGCAACAAAAAGTAGATCATTTTCTATTACTTCTATTCCAGCAAGATCTATTCCTTGAGAAAGATAATCTATTTAAAAAAATACACACATTTCAATATTGAATAAATATCAAGGTATCAAAACATCATGTCTAACTTCTTTGAAATATTATAGAATTGCTGTTGAACACTATTCCCTTTCAAAATCTGTATTTTAAAAAACATAGTTACCCAAACATTTTCTACTTAATAAGTAACTTTACTCTGGAGCAAAAAGTTCCAAACATTACAGAGTTGGTAAAGCAAGAGTAGAATTATGATTATTATAAATTCAAAGTAATGTCAACAAGTTACCAAAAAAATGTGCCAAATTTAATATAAATAAAGATCCTGATGATCTTAGAAATTTCTCAAGTTGCAGGACAGTTTTAAAAATTATTCTATAATAAAAAAACTTTTGAAACAAATGTCCACCACTTGGACAATGATAAATTAATTATGAAAAAACTTTAGCACGCTACCACTTTACATGATCACACAATAGACCTAATTTACTTACTTCCATTGAAGGATTTTCATGATATGACTGAATGAAAAAAATTACACAAAGAACTTAACTCCATTTATATAATTACATATAAAATATGATTATATACTATATAATTCTATAAACTTTATTTTCTATAAGTAGAATTATAGAATTTAGTTTACAGAATTATAACTCTATTCATAGAATTATACATATTCTACTTAGAGAATTATATACACAGAGCAAGAAGTGTGAAAAGGTATCCACCAAGAAGTTAACAACAGTTGTCTCTGCACATTTAGATTTTGAGAAATGTATTTAATCTTAGACATATCTGAGATAACTAAAATGCTACAAATGAAGGTCAAGGTTTCATTATCCATCTTAGACACAGTTCTAAAAAACGTATTTTCTATTTTAACAAGAAAAATTGTTTCTAAAAAACAAAAATGATTTAGATAGAAGATGACTGTTTTCCAGTTACTCAACAGAATATCAAGTGTGTTTTTCACTATATTCTCTAATTAGAATTTTTAAATTTTAAGTCTTAAAATATATCCCTAGCACTTACATATTGTCATATTTTTCTTCAGCTGGGTCACAACGCACTGCCTAGGTGAAACTACATTAAAGCATCCAGTACAATGCTAACTAACCACTTAGCACTCAAATATCTGCTGATTGCACACAGTATAGTTAGTTCTACACTAGAGGACAGAAGGAAACAATGTAAAGGGCATCTAATAGTGGTTATTGCCAACTGTCCTTCAACCATAAGCATTTTTAAATGTGTCTATCTAAAGGGACTTACAGCTTTCTACAGTGGGAAGAGTACTGAAAATGCCTTTAAATCATTTGAGTTTACATTCAGCCTCATAATTTACTCACTAGGTGATCATAATCATGTGATATACCCTGAGTCTCAATTTTTTTCATCTGTAAAATGACAATAATTTATAATTCACACCCTACATAACTCTTATCATCAGAATCAAAATAAATTCATGAATACCAAAGTACTTTATACACCAATCTATCATGTAAATGTAGGGTGGATTATAATCCAGAGAAAATCTTTTTAATCTGATTTTTAAATTTTACTTTTCAGAAAATTTTGAGAAAATTATGTTTAACCTAAGTTGTGGTAATGATCAAGACCTAAACTGACATTTCTCTGAAGACATACACATGGCCAACAGGCACATGAAAAGATGTTCAACACCACTAATTATTAAAGAAATGCAAATCAGCAACACAATGAGGTATCACCTCACACTAGTCAGAATAGCTATCATCAAAAAGTCTACAAATATTAAAGGTTGGAGAGGGTGTGGACAAAAGGGAACCCTCCTACACTGTTGGTGGGAATGTAAACTGGTGCAGCCACTATGAAGAACCGTATGGATATTACTTAAAAAGCTAAAAACAGACTCACTATATGACCCAGCAATTCTACTCCGGGCACATATCCAGAAAAAACTCTAATTCAAAAAGATAGATGCACCCCAATGTTCAGAGAAGCACTATTTACAATAGCCAAGACATGGAAGCAACCTAAACGTCCGTCAACAGATGAATGGATAAAGAAGATGTGGTATATATAAACAATTTCAGCCATAAAAAAGAAATAATGCCATTTGCAGTAACATGGATGGACCTAGAGATTATCATACTAAGTGAAGTAAGTCACACAGAGAAAGACAAATATCACATGGTATCACTTATATGTGGAATCTAAAAAAAAGATACAAATGAACTTACTTCCAAAACAAAAATAGACTCACAGACATAGAAAACAAACTTATGGTTACCAAAGGGAAAAGTGGGGGGATAAATTAGGAATTTGGGATTAACAGATACACACTACTGTATATAAAATAGATAAAAAGATGCTACCGTATAGTGCAGGAAACTACATTCAATATCTTGTAATAACCTATAATGGAAAAGAAACTGAAAAAGAATATATATATATATATGTATGTGTATAACTGAATCACTATGCTGTACACCTGAACCACTGTAAATCAACTATACTCCAATAAAATGTTTAATACAATTAAATTTAAAAATTAAAACAATTTTTCAAGAGGATGGGTAAGATAAACAAATTTTTTTTTTTTTTTTTTTGGTCAAATGTACTCCATTTTGAAATTTAAGATACTAAAAAATACATTCTGATTTCCCCCACTTTCACTGTCCTGGTCTCAAATCACTAAAAGTTTAGAATAAACTTCTTACACTTTGCCCCAAGCAGTCACTTGATCTCAGTGATTGATTACTGCATCATTTCCTAGGATTGCCCTTTTTTTTCCCTTTAGTCTTCAAACTAAACCTCAATGGCATAAAAATTATTTATAACTAAAATACATGGGCTTCCCTGGTGGTGCAGTGGTTGAGAGTCCGCCTGCCAATGCAGGGGACACGGGTTCGCGCCCCGGTCCGGGAAGATCCCACATGCCGCGGAGCGGCTGGGCCTGTGAGCCATGGCCGCTGAACCTGCGCGTCCGGAGCCTGTGCTCCGCAACGGGAGAGGCCACAACAGTGAGAGGCCTGCGTACCGCAAAAAAAAATAAAAAAATAAAATAAAGAAGGGAAGGGCTTCCCTGATGGCGCAGTGGTTGAGAGTCTGCCTGGCGATGCAGCGGACACGGGTTTGTGCCCCGGTCCGGGAAGATCCCACATGCCACGGAGCGGCGGGGCCCGTGAGCCATGGCCGCTGAACCTGCGCGTCCAGAGCCTGTGCTCCGCAACGGGAGAGGCCACAACAGTGAGAGGCCTGCGTACCGCAAAAAATAAAAAAAATATATATCATGCTCATTTTTGAAAATCAGAAAAATACTTCAAAGAAGGGAAATTATATAACCCACAACACAGAGGCAACAACTGCCAAGTGGATTATTGGAATACATGTGAATATGTCTCACAAATTTGTGAATCTTCAAATTCTCAAGTAGTTCCAAAACAGCATATATCCTCCCCCTAGATATTTATGTGAGAAAGAGCAGAAAAAGCAAAAATTGACATACAGGGACTGGGCAGCTGGCTACACTGAAGAAAGTGACTCCCTCCTACACACTGACTTTGCAAAGAGCACAATGCAGATAAGCGCCTCAGAGAAATCTCAAGCAACCTTCAGATATTCCTAAAATACTCAAAATCTTGTTTGTATCTACTATATTCCTTTAAATTCTTACCCTACTTTTTAAACTACCCACGAGTTATTTTGTTTATGTTTTTATCTGTAATTATACTTATTTACAATGTCTTCTTTATTAACAATGTTATAAGCATTCACCCATACTATGATAGTACTTATAAATATGCTTTTGACAGTATTTCATCAAATAAATGAACAAAAATTACTTAACCATCTGCCTAAATGGAATATTTATCATAAATACATATAAGAATTTTAAATATCTATAATTATTTCCTTGGGAAACAAAGCAGAATTACCAGATCAAAGTAACAATTTTAAGCTTATTGATACAAATTATCAAACTACTTTTCAAAATGACTATACTACTTTAAACATTTTCCTAATAATCTATGGGAGTTACTTAACCATGGATAGCACTGGATGTTATTCCTGTATTGAATATTTTATACACTGCTAGAAGTATGTTCTTATTGAGGGTCTGACATGAATTTTTAAATGATGAGGCTGAATAACTTTTACTATCTGTATCTCCTTTTGATAATCTCTACATCATTTTTATATCACTTTATATTAATTATACGATAATATTCACTGTTTACCTATCATATTTGCTATGAGTATTTTCCCAGTCTGTTGGTTTGTTCATTTTTAGTTATTTATTTATACATTACTTCCTAAGGCCATTTCCAGAATACATTCATACAGTTATGTTATCTAAAAGCTCCACATCTGATTTTTCTACACAGCCCTGATTATTTAGAAACTTCAGACTAAAGCCTGTCTTTTACAAAAGCAAACAGCAAAATGTAAGTCTGTGATTTATAAAGGCTTATCTGGCAAACTGATGAATAATAATCTGGAGAGCAAAGCTGTCATTGTAGAATCCATTCAACAAAAAGTTTACCTTAAATCAAAATAAATAATATTGTAAGATCAGGGCTTATCACAACAACTACATTTTAACTTGTTCTGCAACATCAATCTTCCTTGCCACCTTATCATATGTTTTATAAAAACACAGTTCCTAGACAATACTGAGCTCAATAACAAATGTAAATGAAGACAAAACAAACCACCACCACAAAACATCACCAAACAACATGGATGCCACAGGGTTACAATATTGATAAAATTAATTCACCCAATCTACGAGATCTAAGTGTCCAGTTACTGAAGGTATCATCATCACCATCATCATAAAAACAACACCATCATCATCACAGAATACTTATTTGTTGTCTGTAACAAATGGCTAAGTCTAAGATAGGGTTATTTTAAATATTCCCCTCCCAGCTCATTAAAAAAAAAAAAAAAAAAACTGTTTCACTAAAGAAACCTTAGAAAACACATAAAGTTAGAGAAAAAGTAAAAGTCAAAAACCCCAAGAAAACTTCAATAATGACAACTACATATACATACTGATTTTCATTTTCTTATTCTAGGTGTAAAATGTTTGTTTATATTTGACATACTTTAATCATATTCAAGTAGATATCTTGAATCTGATGAGAAAACAGCCTATAGGAAAAAATATCTTCAAGAAAAATGTTTCTGTAAAATTGCAGTGCTTTCAATAATGTATAAAATAAATAAAAACATAATGAAATTATAAAGCAAACTTTTTAAAAAGTAATGTGGTATTTGCACAAAAGTAAAAATGACATAGAGAATCGAGAACAAAATAACGGGTTTAAAAGGGGTAAGGTTTTAATATATAATAACCGAAATATAACTAAACAAATAGGAAAAATTATTTTTAAAAAGCATCTCACAATATATAAAACCAATCATAGAAAAAAAATTTAAACAATATAAAATACTTATTCCCACTACAGGGGAAAATAATTCCTTAACCAAACAAACTATAAGACAAATTTCACAACTACTAATATATACATTTTCTAACGTCTTCTAATGAAAAAATAAAATCAGAAAAAGAATAAAAGTAATTTGAAGTAAATTAAACACTTAAAGGTATTACCATTAAAAACATATAAAGAATTTATAGTTATCAGTGGGTAACTAATCAAACGAACGTTAAAAAAACAAGTTCATGTAAGAGAAAATTCAGGATTAAGTCAATGTCTGAAAATCTATTAAAGCTTTCTGATAATCTTTGAAATTTATCCTTACGTAAAATAATAGTACATGATTACTGGAGCACTTATAACATCAATAAAAATAGCATTTACTTAAAGTCAATTCTATTCAAGAAAACAGGTATATCCTTTCAAAGGCAGAATATCACAGAAAGAAGGCTGAGTTAGGAATGAGAATACCTGAACTTTATTCTACTCAATTCTATGACCTGAGAAAAATCACTTAACCTTTCTGAGATTCCATAAGTAAACAATAAAAAACCTGTGTTACAAATCACACAGGGTTGTATGGATCAAATGAGATAATATGTATGAAGAACGTTTTGTAAACCACCAAACGCATGTTAAGTAGTTTCTTATTTTCATAAATGGGGTATTAGTTACTAACCCCCCCTTTTTTTTTAATGGAGGGAGGAAGGGAAAGGGGCCTTGAAAAACATAATCTTTAGGAGTTCAGTATTACAAAAAAAAAAAAAAAAACCCAAAAAACATAAAGGTAAAATTTGTACTTTTCTAACCAATCCTTAGTTGATACTACTGCTTAAACTATGCATAAAATAAGCCTCAGGCTTAAGTAAACTCCTTTGTGTGAAATCTTTATACTTCAAGTCCAAAGTCTCAGGGCTGAGCTTGTTCTTCAAAGCTTTGTGAAAATTTAGCATCAAAAGCCTTATTTTTTTTTCTGGCTCTCACTTTAGGGTGGGGAAAAACCTTACTATTAAAAAAGGGGATTAGTTTTCCTTTCCTAAGTCTTACTCTTTTTTCCAGCAAGCACAAAAAAATTGCCCAGGGCCATAGATAAATACAGAAAAAAAGAAGAAGACAGTGTATTTTCTATCTTTCCTTTGGGCACAGTTGGGTTTTGTGTTTTTTTCCCCCTTCCCTTGACTTTCTAACCATGGTGCTGTTGCTATGACATTATAATTTTAAAACATGGATTTATATAAAACCAACCTTTTTCCCCTCCAGGAAGATAATTCAGATGCTATATTTAGTGCCTACCTTCCAAACATTATCTAACCAGGAGTCAATACCCCTCCCTCAACAACTGAGAAGCACTAGATAAAATCAACAAGGAATAGAAAAAATGACCACCATAAAACAAGGGAAACTAGTTGACATCAACAGAGCACTCCACTCAACAAAAACAGAATATACATTCTGTTCAACTACACACGGAACGTTAACCAAGACAGAGGATGTCCTAGGTCACAAAACAAACAACTTACATTTAAAAGAAATGAAATCATACAATTCAATTGATCATAATAGAATCAAACTAAGAATCAGCAATAGAAAAATACCTATAAATTTTCTAAACATTTCAAAATTAAACAACACATTTCCAGATAATCAGTGGATCACAAAAGATCTCAAAGGAAATTTTTTTAGAAATATTGAACTGAACGAAGATGAAAAAACAACATCGAAATCTGTGGGATTCAACCAAGGCGGGAGTTGGAAGAAATTTAATAACACTAGATGCATTCTTAGAAAAAGATGTGTTATTAGGGGAAAAAAAGGTCTCAATAATGCAAGCTATTGCCTCAAGAAAATAGAAAAAAAGCAAAATAAACCCAAAACAAGCTGAAGAAAGGGACTAAAAAAGATATCAGAAAATCAATGAAATTGAAAACAAAAATAACAGAAAACCAATCAAACCAAAAGTAGACTCTTTGCAAGTATCAATAAAATTAATAAACCCCCAGAAAGACCAAGAAAGAAAAAGCATAGAAGACAAATTACCAATTACAGGAGTGAAAAACATGATACCACTACAGAACTCACAGCATTAGAAGTATAATGGAATACTTTGAATAGCTCTACAACTTAGAAGAAATTATCAGAACTCATACAAGATGACCTGAAAATATAACTATTAAAGAAACTGAATTTGTAATTCAAAACATTCTGAATTAGAAATCTACAAACCCAGATGGTCTCACTATCATGGAAAAAAGAAACAATCCAATACTACACAATGGAAGAAGGAACACTTCTCAAAACTAGATCAAAAAAAAAAGCTGCAAACATTCTCTCTCAAGAGTATAGACACAGAAATCCTCAAAATATTAGCAAATCTGATTACCTACTAAAAAAACAAAGATATTAGCAAACAAACAAAACTACAGAACCATCTCCCTTAAAAGCACAGATGCAAAAATCCTCACCAAATTTTAGCAAATAGGATCTAGTAATATATAAAAATAATAATACATCATGACCAAGAGGAGTTTCCTCTTAGAATACATGGAAGATAAACTTTGATAATTTAAATATGTTTATTATAAAAACTTAAAGTAACAAATAAACATAACACAAACAGCTTTACAGCTAATAAGCCAACAAATGAGGTAAACCGTAGTCATCAAAAACACTCCAAAAGAAAGCAGAAGAGAAAATGAGAAGCAATGAAAAGATGATACAAACGGAATAGCAAGATGGTAGCATTAAATATAATCACATCAATAATGCAATGAAATCTAAACTGCCTAAACATCCTAAATATGATGCAGAGATTATAAAACTGGATTAAAAAAAGGACTATAGATAGCCTATTAAAAAACTCATGAAAAACATGAAGACACAAATAAGTTAAAAGGGAAAAGACAGAAAAAGATATATAAAGCTGGATTATTATCAAAATGGTGGAATAGGAGGGCGTGTAGCTCATTACGACCCCTACAAAAACATAGCAAAAATACTATACAGGTGGAACAATTCTCACAGACAACTAAGTGGAAACTGGCAAAAGAACTCCTATACCACCGAAGCTGCAAGAAAGATCTCCACGTAACTGGGTAGGACAGAAAAAGGCATAGGGCTGAGACTCCCACCCGTGAGAGGGATCTGAGAGGAAGAAAAGGTCCACACAGGCACTCACCCACCCTGGGGAGCAAGCAGGACAGGCCACAATCTGGGAATCAGAGTCCCAAGGTCCTGCACAGAGGAGGACAACCCCCCTTGGCTGCTGGGAGGTCCCTGGGACAGATGAAGGGCTGGAGATGCCTAGACTCTACTCACAAGGAGCACGCACATGATGGCTTGCCACGAGTCAGGACAGAGAGAGCCTTGCACTGGAGGCTGCTGCCTTGCCACACTCTCTAATCCGGACGAGGCAAACACCTCAGCCCTACCACACCACAGCTTGGTACAAGATCTCAGCCAACCGGGTCCTCGTCTAGCTACGCACAGACAGGTGGTGGGGCCGGGTCGGAGGGCCTGGGATGTGATCCAGGTGGGGCGGGTGGCGGCTACGGTCAATGCACGCTCAGGTGGTGCTGCAAACATGCCATGGTTCATCTCCCACCAGAGTGAATGCTCCAGTCCCCACCACACTCCACATTGCAGCTTAGCACGGGATCTGGGGCAGATAGGTCTTGGGAGAAGACAGCCACCGAGGCAATCTAGATCTCTGGCAGCAGCACGGCCACCTCAATGCCTGCAGTCACAATGCCTGAAACCCCAGTCCCAGCCTAGAGAACTCTCCAGCCCTGCCCACTCCACACCAAAGACCTCAACTAGATCTGGGACGAATACAACAGGGGAAGGGATGCAAACGTGAGCTGCATGTGAACAGAACCACAGACACCTACACAGGTGGTACTTAGACTCTCCGTGAGTGAAGGGGCTTTACTTGCTTCACTTGCTCCTTTGGAGCAGGACAGGCACTAAAGGGGAAAGGAACATGATCCAGCCTGATTCTCAGAGCTTCTACTCCAACAACTGGGAAGCAGATCCTGCACCTGACAGGATGGTGAGAGCCACAAAGCAGAGGGGACATCCCACTTCACAGGTTTTAGATCCCCTAACATCAACCACACCCCTTCCCTATCAAGGTGATAACAACCAGCACACCTTGAGGAAGGACATGACTGGTGTCTCTATCAAAACTAGCCCTCGCACCAAAGACACTGGACATACACGTCTACACAGAAAGCTCCCTCATAAAAACACCTCTTCAAGACCATGATAGATAACTGTTTCTCCTAAATTCACTGAGACAGAAAGTTAAAATGAAAAGGCAAAGGAACTACTCCCAATTAAAAGAGTAAGAGATATACCCTGAAAAAACAGATAATAAAACAGAGCTCACCAGTCTACCAGACCATGAGTTCAAAAAGGTGGTAATAAAAATGCTAACTGAATTAAGAAAGATTATCGACAGAAACGCAGATCACTGTAACAAGGAACTAGAAACTACAAAGATGAAACAATCAAAGATAGATAATTCAATTTCCAAGATAAAAAGCAATCTAGAAGTAATGAACAGCCAAATAAATGACATAAAAGAGCATAAGTGGGGAATGCCCTGGTGGTTCAGTGGTTAGGACACAGCACTTTCACTGCCATGGCCCTTGGGGTTCAATCCCTGGTTGGGGAAGTAAGATCCTACAAGCTACATGGTGCGGACAAAACAAACAAATAAACAAATAAATAAGTGATCTAACTGTAAGATAGAATAATGGAAATCACCCAGTCAGAATAGCAGACAGAAACACAAATGGAAAAAAAAAAAAGAAAGCAATGTGTGAGATCTATGGGATGACATAAATGCCAAGCTATGCATAATAGGGGTTCCAGAAGAAGAAGGGAGGATCAAAAATGTATTTAAAGAAATTATGGCTGGAAACATCCCAACACTAAAGAAGGAAACAGATATCCAGGTACAGGAAGTGCAGAGGGTCCCAAACAAGATGAGTCAAAACAGACTCACAACAAGCTGTATCATAATTAAAATGGCAAAAGTAAAAAATAAAGAGAGGATTCTAAAGACAGCAAGAGAAAAAGAGTCCTTTACAAGGGAACCCCCCCATAAGGCTGTCAGCTGATTTCTCTGCAAAAACTTTGCAAGCGAGAAGACAGTGGCATGATATACTCAAAGTCCTGAAAGGGAAAAGCCTTCTACCTAGGATACTCTACCCAGCAAGATTATCTTTTCTTTTCTTTTTTTTTTTTTGCCATGCCATGCACAGCACACAAGATATTAGTTCCCTGACCAGGGATAGACCTCACGCTCCCTTCAGTGGAAACACAGAGTCTTAACCACTGGACCACTGGGGAAGTCCCAAGATTATCATTTAGAATAAAAGGAGAGACAAAGAATTTCTCAGACAAGCAAAAACTAAGAAAATTCAGCAATACTAAACCTACCCTAAAAGAAATACAAAAGCATCTTCTCTAAATAGAAAATAGACAAGAACCTACAGAAAAGGGAAAATCACAATAGGAAAAGGCAAATATAGTAAGGACTGAAAAATCACTTAAATAAGCCAGTACACAGTAAAAAAAAAAAACTGTAAAAGTGATTGTAACTACAATGAAAAGTAAAAGGATAAGCATGAAGACTTAAAAAAAGGACATAAAAGTCACAAAATTTGGGGGAGGGGAATATAAAAATGTAGGTCTTTTAGAATGTGTTTGAACTTGAATGACTATCAGTTTAAAGCAAACTGATTTAGTTACGGATCAACGTACTTGAACTCCATGGTAACAACAAATCAAAAACGTACAAAAGTAAGTGGAAAAAAAAAAAAAACAACGTACAAAAGGTTCACAAAACAAACAAAAAAAACAAACAAAAAAGGAACTCAAGCATACTACAAAAGAAAATCATCAAAATACAAAAGGAAAAATGAAAAGAAGAAGAAATGAACAAAGAAGAACTACAGAAACAGCTGGAAAACAAGGCTTAAAATGGCAATAAATACATACCTATTAACAATTACTTTAAATATCAATAGAATAAATGCTCTGATCAAAAGTCACAGAGCAGCAGATTGGATTAAAAAAAAAAAGAACCTGGAATATTCCGCCTACAAAAGACTCACTTCAGGCGAAAGACATGCACAGACTGAAAGTCAGGGGATGGAAAAAGATATTTCATGCAAATGGAAACAACAAGAAAGTGGGGAAGCAATACTCATATCAGACAAAACAGACTTTAAAACAAAGGCTATAAAGAAAGACAAAGAAGAGTACTATAGAGTAAGAAAGGGATCAATACAAGAAGAGGATATTACATTCATTGACATATATGCACCCAATATAGAGCCCCTAAATCTATAAGGCAAATACTAACAGACATAAAAAGAGAAACTGACAATAATACAATAATAGTAGGAGACTTTAACACTCCACTGGCATCAATGGATATCCAGGCAGAAAATCAATAAGGCAACAGAGGTCCTAAATGACATAATAGATAAGTTGGATTTCATTGATATGTCCAGGACACAACATCCAAAAAAAGCAGAATATACATTTTTCTCAAGCATGCATAGAACATTCTCTAGGATAGATCACATACTAGGTCAGAAAACAAGCCTCAACAAATTTTAGAGGATAGAAATTATTTCAAGCAACTTTTCTGACCACAATGGTATGAAATTAGAAATCAACTACAGAAAGAAAAACAAGGAAAGAACAAACACGTGGAGACTAAACTGTACATTACTAAAAAAACCAATGGGTCAACGATGAAATCAAAGAAGAAATCAGAAAATACCTTAAGAAAAATGAAAATGAAAACACAATTGTACAAAATCCATGGGACACAGCAAAAGCAGTTCTAAGAGAGAAGTTCAGAGCGATTCACACCTTCCTCAAGAAACAAGAAAAATCACAAATAAATAACCTAACTTACCATCTAAAAGAATCAGAAAACAAACAAAGCCCAAATTCAGCAGAAGGAAGGAAATAATAAAGATCAGAAAGGAAATAAAACAGAGATCAAAAAGAGTAGAGGGGCTTCCCTGGTGGCACAGTGGTTGAGAGTCCACCTGCTTGATGCAGGGGACGCGGGTTCGTGCCCTGGTCCAGGAAGATCCCACATGCCACGGAGCGGCTAGGCCCGTGAGCCATGGCCGCTGAGCCTGCGCATCTGGAGCCTGTGCTCCACTGCGAGAGAGTCCACAACAGTGAGAGGCCCACATACTGCAAAAAAAAAAAAAAAAAAAAAAAGAGTAGAAAAGATCAATAAAAACAAGAGCTGGTTTTTTGAAAAGATAAATAAAATTGACAAACCTCTAGCCAGGCTCACTAAGAAGAGAGAGAACCCAAATAAAATAAGAAAGAGGAAAAATACCAACTAATACCACTGATACAAAATATCATAAGAGAATACTATGAACAGCTATATGCCAACAAATTGGACAAGCTGCAAGAAATGGAAAGGTTCTAGAAACATGCAGCCTGCAAACACTGAGTCAAGAAGAAATAGATAACATGAACAGACCAATTACTAAAAGTGAGACAGAATCTGTAAAAACAAACAAACAAACAAACTCCCTGCAAACAAAGTCCAGGACTGGATGGCTTCACTGGGGAATTCTATCAAACACGTAAATAAGAACTTATACCTATCCTTCTCAAAACTATTCCAAAAAATTGAAAGGAGGGAACACTCCCAAAGTTACTGAGGCCATCATCACCCTGATACCAAAACCAGACAAAGACATTCCAAAGAAGTAAAATTACCGGCCTGTATCTCTGATGGATATAGATGCAAAAATCCTCAACAAAATATTAGCAAACCGAATCCAACAATACATAAAAAGGATCATACACCATAATCAAGTTGTATTTATTCCAGGGTCACAAGAATGTTCACCATATGCAAATCAGGGTGATTCAGAACATTAACAAAAAGACAAAAACCACATGATCATCTCAATAGACGCAGGAAAAGCATTTGACAAAAATCAACATCCATTCATAATAAAAACATTCACCAAAGTGGGAAGAAAGGGAACATATCTCAGGAGAGTAAAGGTCATTTACAACCAACCTACAGCCAACATAATACTCAATGGTGAAAAGCTGAAAGCCTTCCTGCTAAATTCAGGAACAAGACAAAGACGTCTATTCTCACTTCTTCTATTCAACATAGTACTGGAAGTCCTAGCCACAGCAATCAGAGAAGAAAAACAAATAAAAGGAATCCAAATTGGAAAGGAAGAAGTAAAACTGTTACTACTTGCAGATGACATGATATTGTATATAGAGAACCCTAAAGTCTCCACACAAAAACTGTTAGAACTAATAAATGAACTCATCAAGGTAGCAGAATACAAGATTAGTATACAGAAATCTGTTGCATTTCTATACACTAAAACTGAAATATCAGAAAGTGAAAGTTAAAAAACACACCCATTTAAAATTGTGGAAAAAAAATCCTAGGAATAAACTTTACCAAGGAAGTGAAAGATCCATACACTGAAAACTATAAAGCACTGATAAAGGAAACTGAAGATGATTCCAAAATATGGGAAAATATCCCATGCTCTTGGATTGGAAGAATTAATATTGTTAAAAATGGCCATACTACACAAGGCAATCTACAGATTTAATGCAATCCCCACCAAAATAACCAGGACATATTTTTTACAGAACTAGAACAAATAATCCTAAAATTTACATGGAACCACAGAAGACCCAGACTTGGAAAGCAATCCTGAGAAAAAAGAACAAAGGGTGGAATAACGCTTCCAGACTTCAGACTATACTGCAAAGTTACAGGATCAAACAGCATGGTACTGGCACAAAAACAGACACATAGATCAAAGGAATAGAATACAGAGCCCAGAAATAAACCCACACACCCACAGTTAATTTATCTATGACAAAAGAAGAAAAATATTCAACGGAGAAGAGTCTCTTCAACAAGTGGTGTTGGCAAAGCTGGACAGCTACATGTAAATCAATGAGATTAGAACATTCCCTCACACCATATACAAAAATAAACTCAAAATGGTTTAAAGACCTAAATGTAAGACATGACACTATAAAACTCCTAGAAAAGAACAGAAGACGTAGGCAAGATATTCTTTGACATAAATCATAGCAATATTTTCATACGTCAGTCCCCCAAGGCAAAAGAAATAAAATAAAAAATAAACAAATGGGACCTAGTCAAACCTAAAAGCTTTTGTACAGCAAAGGAAACAAAATAAAAAGACAACCTACGGACTGGAAGAAAAAACCTGCAAATGATGCAACTGACAAAGGATTAATATCCAAAATATACTAATAGCTCATACAACTCAATATCTAAAAAATCATACAACCCAATCAAAAAATGGGCAGGAGACCTAAAGAGACGTTTCTCCAAAGAAGACATACAGATGGCCAATAGGCAGATGAAAGATGCTCAACATCACTCATTATTAGAGAAATGCAAATCAAAACTGTGATGAGGTATCACCCCACACCAGTCAGAATGGCTATCGTCAAAAAGTCTACAAATAATAAATGCTGGAGAGGATGTGGAGAAAAGGGAACCCTCATAAATCATTCGTGGGAAGGTAAGTTGGTGCAACCATTAGGGAAAATAGTATGGAGCTTCCTTAAAAAACTAAAAATAGAACTACCTATGATCCACCTATCCCACTCCTGGGTTTATATCCAGAAAAAACAAAAACTCTAATTCAAAAAGATACATGCACCCCAATATTCATAGCAGCACTATTTATAACAGCCAAGGCATGGAAGCAACCCAAGTGCCCAGCAATAGACAACCAGCTTAAGAATATGTGGCATAAATGTGTATGTGTATAATTTATATATATACGTATAAAATATTACTCAGCTATAAAAAGGAATATTGCCATTTGCAGCAACATGGATAGACCTAGAGAAAATTATCCTTAGTGAAATAAATCAAAGACAAATATTATTATGATATCACTAACATATGGATTCTAATAAATAATACAAATGAATCTATATATAAAATAGTAACACTAAAGACATAGAAAACAAACTTATGGTTACCAAAGGGCAGAGGTAGGGGAGGAGGGACAAATTGAGGAGTATGGGATTAACAGATACACATTACTATACCTAAAATAAGTAAGCAACAAGGATTTACTGCATAGCATAGGAAATTTTACCCAATATCCTGTAATAACCTATAACAGAATATAATCTGAAACATGCAAACAAACAAAAAAGAATTAATCTCTATGCTGTTCACCTGAATCTAACACAATATTGTAAATCAACTATACTTCAATAAAAGAAAGAAAAAGAGATATATAAAGCTAATACCTAAAGCTAATATAAGCTAACATATATATGTTTATATTTATATACACACCAGATATACAAATCAAAACCACCAGGGTTATATTAATACAACTTTTAAAAAGTAGATTTCAAGGCAAAGGATCATAGCAAGGAGAGGAGGTTTCACTTAATGATAACAAAAGGGTCAAATCATCAAGAGAATATAATCTTAAAATTTATGCACCTAATAAAGGAGATTCAAAATATCTGGCAAGAAACTGACAGAACTGCAAGGAGAAATAGCCAAACTGAAAAATACAGTGAGAGATTACAACACCTCTCTATCAAGAGTTCATAGTACAAGAAGATAATCAAAGAATTAGATCTGAACAAGACTATTAACCAACTTGACCCAACTGATATCTATAGAACAACACACATTCTTTTCAAGTGTACAAAGACTATTTGCCAAATACAACATTCTGGGCCTGAATCAAGTTTCAACAGATTTAAAATGATTCAGTTCATACAAAGTATGTTTTTTGAACAGAGTGGAATAGTTAGAAGTCAAAAACAAAGATTCCTAGAAAATTCTAAATATTCAAAATAAAATAACTTCTTTAAAAAAACTCACGATCAAAGGGGAAATCAAAAAAGAAATGAGAAGCTATATTAAACTAAATGATAATGACAACACAATAAGGCAAGGTTTGCAGGATATAGCCAAAGCAATAATTGGATAGATATTTATAGCAGTAAAGACCTGGATTAGAAAAGAAGAAAGTTTTTAAACAGATGAACTCTGCTTCCAACTTAAAAAACTAGGAAAGTAAGAACAAACAAAATCTCAAACAAGCAGAATAAAATAAATAATAAAGAACAAAGTAGAAATCTTACTTAAAACTTTAGAGAGTATCAACAAAACCAAAAGCTGGTTCTTTTAGAAGATAAGTAAGATTGAAAACCTTTAGCTAAAATGAGTAATAAAAAAGAACAGACAAATTGCCAAATATCAGGACTGAGAGAGCTAACATCATTCTAAAGAAACTACCAATATTAAAAGGTTAAAAAAGGAATATTATGAATAACTTCACCCCACAAACAATATAGATGACTGTCAAATAATTATGCTGTGTGAAGGAAACCAGACCAAAAAAGTGTACATACTGTATGATTCTATTTATAAAATGTTAGAAAATGCAAGTTAGAATGGAGGTCAGTGGTTCCCTGGGGATGGGAAGGGATTTCAGAGAGGGTGGGAAGCCTTATAAGGAAACTTTTGGAAGTGACAAATATGATTGTTCCCTTGATTGTATTGATGGTTTCTCAGCATATAAATATGTCAAAATCTATCAAATGGTACACGTTAAACATGCACAGGTTATTTTATGTCAATTATACCTCAATAAAGCTGTTCTTTTTAGTGAAGAAAAACTATAACAGAAATACATCCAACATAATTATAGGGCTTATTCAATGACAACAACAAAATCATTTTCCCTCTTAATCATACTTATGAAAGACACCAAGAGGATCTGTACAATTTTGGTTTTTTCACTCAAACAGCCATCTAAATGCCTCCCATATGCTAGGTACTGCCTATATACATAGACAACAGACACCAATCCTACCTTCAAAACATTTATATTATAGCTTTGCTGACAAACTACAAAACAGAATTATAATCCAGGCACTCCTCCTAACCAAAAAGTTTAACAATCAGCTTACACAGTAAAAGGTTTTTGTCCCAGCTGAAAACAATTATATTGATATAATTCCTAATTATAGATACAAGAGGGACTGCTTCTCTGGGGTCCTGGCACTAGGAAAGATTAAATGTTTAGTGGACATTGACTTCAGTATATTAGTAGGTGTTAAGATAAATTTAGGAAATGCTGGGTTAAACACAAAATAAAGTTGGTTTCTTTACTACAGTACTCCTCAGAACTATTAATAAGCACAGAATCATCCAAAAGAGGTATATAATATATCATATCTCCCAAATCTATTTCTCTCTCATTTTTTTCCCCTCAAATTGCAGAAGATCTAATATGACCAGCACTCATGGAACACACTTAGGAAAACACAGTAACTACGCCATGCTGGTTTACGTACAATACTAAAAGAAACAAAACCACCTAAATCCACTGATAGAACTCTTTTGTTTACCCTTTAAAAATCTCAATAAATGGGGCTTCCCTGGTGGCGCAGTGGTTGAGAGTCTGCCTGCCGATGCAGGGGACACGGGTTCGTGCCCTGGTCTGGGAAGATCCCACATGCCGCGGAGCGGCTGGGCCCGTGAGCCATGGCCACTGAGCCTGCGCGTCCGGAGCCTGTGCTCCGCAACGGGAAAGGCCACAACAATGAGAGGCCCGCATACCGCAAAAAAAAAAAAAAAAAAAATCTCAATAAAGAATCATTTATATAGTATAAAGCAGCAAGAAGCAATAATGTAAAGAACAAGGAAGATATATATCCGTACATCTTATTCTTGTATGAACAGTACCTATTAAATAAATATCTATGACTGTAGAAGCAATAAAATCTCCCTCTCCGTCTCCCTCTCCGTCTCTATACATAGGACATGGATATTACAGTTTCTAGCCACATTAGTTTTTATTCTATATCCAAATTTTACTAAAAAAGCACAAGAAACATCATATGGCTACATGAAAATTTTTTTTAAAAAACATACTATGAAGAGTCCTTATGTGAAGAAACAACATGAAGCTTATCAATGGTAATTACTAAGGTTTACAGAATTAAAGTTTCCACTAAGAATATTTACTCTCTAATCCAGACCAAAAAAAAAAAGTACGTATTGTATGATTCTTTATTATTTATCTATTAATATGTATCTATTATAGATGCAGCACATTGCAAAGTCATAATACAACTAGTTAACAGAATAACAACAGTGATTACTAACAGTCACATAGTGCTTAGTATGTGTTAAAGGTTGAATTATGCTCCCCCACTCAAATTCATATATTGAAGTCCTAACCCCCAGTACCTCAGAATATAACCTTGTCTAGTTTCAGAGATAATTATTTAAAATGAAGTCCCTAATCCAACATGACTGATGTTCTTACAAAAAGGGGAAATTTAGACATAGTCACCAACACACAGTGAGAGTGCTATGTGAGAATGAAGGAAAGATCAGGGTGATGCTTCCACAAGCCAAAGAACACTAAGAATTGCCACAAGCCACCATAAGCAGGGGAGAGGCACGTAAGATTCTTCCCTCAAAGCCCTCAAAAGAAATGGACCCTACCAACATCTTGATTTTGGACTTGAGAGGGAGCAGAACACATGACCCCAAAATGTGCCACTAGGCATGTGGATTATTTTAAGCTGAAGGCGATCAAGGCCTAACGGACTAGGGAAGAGTTTATTTTACCGCCTCCCTTAACTGCCTCAAAGAATTTAGTAGGTAGAAAATCTGTACCAGGAAGAGAGCCAATACCAGACATAACTTTTTACGTCAGAAAGACTTACATGCATGGCGTGGCAAACATTTGTTTAGCAAACATTTGCTCTTCCCGTCTTCCTGTGAATTGCCTTCCTCCTGTGACGTCCTAGACCCCTACCCTCTTCTCCTCAGCTCAGGATGGCATATAACCCTCGACTGCCTGACTGTCTGAGAGCCTCATACCTTTGGGGTTCCCTTACATATGAAATTAAATTTGGTTTTCTCCTGTAAATTTGTTCTATGCCAATTTAATTATTAGACCAGCCAAAGAACCTAAAAGGAAAGAAGGGAAAAGTTTCTCTCTCCAGAACTGTGAGACAATAAATTTCTGTTGTTTAAGTCACCCAATTTTTAGTACTTTGTTACAGCAGCCCTAGCAAACTAATATACTAGGTGTCCAGACACTGTTATAAGAACCTGTATAATACTCATTTAATACAACCCTTTAGTTAGGTATTTTCATCTATTCCACTTTACAGACAAGAAAACTGAGGCACAGAGCAGTTAATTATCTTGCCCAAGTTCACAATTATTAGGTTTCAAAGGCAGGATTTGGGAAGTGACACAAATGGTGGTATGGATAGAACAGTCCTGTAGTGTGGCAGAATATTTCAACTGTCTGGTTTTTCAACATCAAAGTTTGATTCTCTGGCCCTCTAAAGCTTTGTTCTCTTCATACACTCTCTGAAATCTTCTAATTATTCCTTTCTGCTTAAAATAGCAGGAGTGGATTCAGTTAGGCTCAACAAGGAATCAAGACTGATAAATAAGGAGATCTCCAGTTAGGAACTGGAGTGTTGGTGAAAGCTGAAGTACTTAAAGAATCTGGCAGCGGTTACAGACCCAGAAAAATATCGAAGTGATCTCTAACTACTACTTGTTATATGGGTTTTGAGTTTTGCAGTGAGGTAGTGAAAGGTCTACCTGACAACCTGGTCACAAAAATTAGTTCCTCTGTTCTTAAAGCGCTTCATCTATTCTGACCATAAACACTTTAAGACCTCTCTCCAAAAGCAAGGCTATATATACATAGACCAACTGAGAGGTTGAGGGTAGAGAGGAATGGAGAATAATGGAGGAGTCCAAACTACCAGGGGCTTCAAAAGAGGAGATAGATATCAGAGTTAAGGCTTGGCTTTCCCTATACATCAAAGTTGACAATGGCCCAAAGTTGATAATTGCTTCTCTTTCTTGTCTTTCATTGCTCTTAATCAAGTTCACTCCATGTTAACTCCCTGTGAAAACACTGCAGCCACAAATTATTTCACAACTTGAAAGTTAGGTATATTAAAAAAACACACACACACACCCTCTTCTATTATAGATTGAATTGTGTCCCACAAAATGTTAAAGCCTTAGCCCCCAGTACCTGTAACTGTGACCTTATTTGGAAATAGGTTCTTTGTAGATGTAATCAAGTTAAGATAAGGTCACACTGGATTAGGATGGGCCCTACTCCAACGACTGGACTCCTTATAAAATAAGGGGAATTTAATAAACACAGACACACAGAAAGGACAATGCCATGTAAAGACAGAGACCCACAGGGAAGAAGGCCATGTGAAGACAGAGGCAAAGATTGAAGTGACACATTTATAAACCAAGGAACACAAAGGATTTCCAGCACCAACCAAAAACTAGAAAAGGCAAGGAAGGATTCTTCCCCTAGAATCTTCAGAGACAGTGTGGCCCTGCAAAGAGCCTTGACTTCAGACTTTTAGCCTCCAGAACTGTGAGAGAATAATTTTCTCTTGTTTTAAGTCACTTGGTTCGTGGTAATTTGTTTGAGTAGCCCTAGGAAAACTAATACATCTTCTCTCCAATAGATTCACTTTTTTCCATCTTTAATCAACCCCCAATTTAAGCCTGAAGTTATAGACGAAGAGTTAATTGAGAATTGAAGTCACTGAAGGTTCCACAAGCAGAGCAGCTGCAGGATGAGCCATTTAATCTTCTATACAACATTCACTGGCCCATTACCAGCAAGTTCCCGTATTCTCTTAGCTTAAGAGCTCTTGAGCTACTGAATACAATTTTCACAATGAATGAATTATATTTGTAAAAAGGAGTCAGTAGAATCGAACAGAAAACTATTTAGGCTTAAAACACAGGAATCAGATACTTTGCTACATCAAATGGAGATCATGATGTCAATTCCACCATTAGCATTTCTTATCCATCTGCTCCATATTACAAGAAAATATTTAAGAACTATGCATGAAAAACCAATTGAACAATAAAAGATACTAAGTACTAGAATATTACTAAGAGTACTGTTCAAAATTTGACCTAAAATATACTAGCTATATATTTAAAAATACAAATACAGATTTTACTACACAGGATTTTTATGGAACTACCACATTTTAGTTAAACTCTCAAAGGGATTAAGTAAACTAAGATCTTGCTAGAGCTCTGGTAAGCACAGTATGAAAGTGATAGCTTTGAATGCGTGGAAAGCTTCTAATTACAAGTCCTATATTAGCCCTCAAATAGTCCCAGGGAATTCTGGGTGACTAGATGATACATTAAACCATGATCATATCACATAAACTATGTATACAAGTTGTTACCCATTATAAAAGGTAGAAAAAATTCAAAAACCAAAATATTTTAATGATTCCTCTACTTTAAGAATGAGTATAGTGGGACAGGGAGGGTGGGAGGGAGGAAGATGCAAGAGGGAAGAGATATGAGAACATATGTATATGTATAACTGATTCACTTTGTTATAAAGCAGAAAGTAACACACCATTGTAAAGCAATTATACCCCAATAAAGATGTTAAAAAAAAAAAAAAAAAGAATGAGTATAATAATGGCACGGTTTCCAGATGACTTTATAAAATAATCTCTTAGGCGTTTTTGTTTTTCCTATTTATTGAGATATATTTCACATACCATCAAATTCACCCATGTAAACTGTATGTATATATGGAGAATATATAGAGAGAAATATAGAGAATATATATACATATTTAGAGCTGTACAACACCATACTCTAATTTAGAACATTGTTATCACCACCAAAAAACAAAAAAATTCCATGCCTATTAACAGTCACTTCCTATTTCTGCTTCCCCTCCAACCCACCTGCCCCAGCCCCTGGTAATCATTAATCTACTTTCTGCTCCTATGGATTTACCTACTCTGGATATTTCAAAGAAACAGAATAATTTGGTCTTTTGTGATTGGCTTCTTTCACTTAGCATAATGTTTTCAAGGTTTATCCATGATGCAACATGTGTCAGTACTTAATTCCTTTCTATTGCCAAATAATATTCCACATATGAATGTACCATGTTTCTTTATTTATCATTTGATGGACATTTAGGCTGTTTCCAATTTGAGGCCATTATGAATAATGCTGCTATGAATATTCATGTATAAGTTTTTGTGCAGACTTACGTTTTCATTTCTCTTAGGTACTATGAGTGGAATTGATGGGGTGTATGCTTACTTATGTTTAGCATTTTGAGAAACGAGCAAACTCTTTTCCAAGTAGGTGCACCTTTTTACATTCCCATCAGCAGGATATGAGAGTTCCAATTTCTTCACATTCTCACCAACACGTACTATGGTCTGTCTTTTTAATTTTAGCCATTCCAGTGGGTAGGAAGTGGTATTTCCGTGTGGTTTTGATTTGCATATCCCTAATGTCTAGTGATGTTGAGCATCTTTTCATGTGCTTATTGGCCATTTGTGTATCTTCTTTCAAGAAACGTCAAGTCCTTTGTCCAGTTTTTAGTTGGGTTGTCTTTTTTAATTTTTGAGTTGAGAGAGTTCTTCATATATTCTGCATACAGTACCTTGTCAGATACATGATTTACAAATATTATCTCCCATTCTATGGGTTTTCTCTACTTTCTTGATGGTGTCTTATTTTTACAATTTCTTGATGATGTCCTTTAATGCACAAAAGTTTTTAAGTTTGATGAAGTATAATTTATCCATTTTTTCTTTTTCACTTATCCTCTTGGTGTCTTACCTAAGCAACCAAGGTCACGAGAATTTACTCCTATGTTTTCTCCTAGGAGTTTTTGTCTTTAGCTCTTATATTTAGGTATCTGATATACTGAGTTCTTTTTCTGCATGGTATAAGAAAGAGGTGCAAATTCATTTGTTTGCATATAGATATCCACTTGTCCTAACATCATTTGGTGAAGAGACTATTCATTACGCACTGAATTGTCGTCACAGCATTGTAAGACATCACTATAAATGTGAGAGTATATTTCTGGACTCTAAATTCTATTTCATTGATCTGTAGTTCTATCCGTATGGCACTGCCAAACTATCTTAATTACTGTAACTCTGTAGTAGGTTTTGGAATCAGAAAGTTTAGGTCCCCCAACTTTGTTCTTTTTCAAAGTTTATTTTGACTATTCTTCTTCAAACTTGTTTTAGCTATTCTGGGTCGCTTGCATTTCAAGACAAATTTCAGGATTATTTTGTCAATTTCTGCAAAAACGCCAGTTAGGATTTTGATAGGGACCGCATTTAATCTGTAGATTAATTTGGGGAGTTTGACCATCAGCGGTGCATCAAGGATATCCATATCTTAATCCTCACAATTTGTAAATATGCTACTTTACATGGTAGTTTACAAGTAGCATTTCTAAATATGCTACTGCACATACTTTACATGGTAAAAGGGACTGTGCAAGCAAATGTGATAAATTAAGAATCTTGAGGTGGGGAGATTATCCTGATTATCTGGGTGGCCCCAAGGTAAGCACAAGTGTCTTTATAAGAGGGAGGCAAAGGGAGATTTGACTACGGAAGAAGGCAATGTAAGAATGCAACCAAGGGGAGGAAAAGGTGATGGGATGCACTGCCATGAGCTAAGGAATGAAGAGAGCCTCAAGAAACTTGAAAAGGCAAGGAAATGGAGCCTCTCCTTTAGCCTACAGAAAGAACCAGCCAGCTAACACTTCAATTTAAGTCTCAGAACACTCATTTTGGACTTCTAACCTCCAGAATTGTAAGAGAATAAATTTGTGCTGCTTTAAGCAACGAAAGTTGTGGTAATTTGTCACAGCAGCCCTAGTAAACCAATACACCTAACATATACTAAGTGTTTTTGCATATGAGTTCAATATACATGTAACAAAAACTAGTAAAAATTAAAGAAACAGAAAAATCTATAGTTACACTTCGATGTTTCTATATTCTTTTCTCAGTTAAGTGACAGACCAGGCAGATGGAAAATCAGTATGGATGTCTACAGAGACAGAGAGAATACAAACATGGCCAAATTTTTACAATTGGTAAATTCAGGTTATGGGTGAAAGGGTACTCATTTCACTATTTTCTCAATTTTTCTCTAGTTTGAAAATTTTGAAAATAGTAAGATGAAAAAAAATTACTGAAGTACACAGAATATAATACATAAAAGAGAGTCTACTTTTATTTTTGGCATAATCAAATTCAATTATCTTACCATTGAGGTACTGTTATTTACTAGAAAAGTCCCATTATTTGCAATACTGATTCTTAAATAAAGGTCAGCCTCCAAACATAAAGTCTGTTATTTTGGACAGCAATTCTGTGGATTTTCTTTAACATTTTATTATGAAAATTTTTAAAAAGAAGAGAAAATGGTATTACGTAACGAACCCCCTGTTTCAACAGCTCTCATCATCCGACCAATCTTATTTTGTCTATACCCCACTCCGCTGTCTGTTTTGCTGGAGCATTTTAAAGCAAATCTCAGAAATCAAGTTATTTACCCCATATATACTTCAGCATAAGCATTGAGTCTTAAGTACAAAAAGAACTATTATGGAGAACATGTCAAGTGAAAAGCCCAAAGTATGCTATAAAAATAGTTGCTTTTTAGTTAACGGAAGTTGAAAAATTAAGCACAAGAAGAGCAGACAAAACACTGCTAGAATAAAATAAAATTTACGCTGATAAAATACACCAGGCCAGAAAACATTACGGCAATTCAAAACTGACATATCACACACAAACACACGTGTGCATACATGCACAAATGGGGTAAACAAGATGGAACCATCAAATCCATGGGGGTATATTCTTAGAATATTGAAATAATATAACTTCAGGATAGCCCAGAAGGCAAATACTATAATACATATACTAAGAGGCAACAGTTTCAGTGTTAAGCATCTCAGTTAATCAAGGATTACCCTCAAAAAAGGTATTCAACTAGTCTTGTTAAGAAAAGCTGCCTCTTGATGAAAATAAAGTCTTTCTTCCTTAAATAACAATTCAAACTAGAAAAACGGGCATTTCTAAAGTCATATAATGTTTATAGAGGCATACCTTGGAGATATTGTGGGTTCAGTCCCAGACCACCACAATAAAGTGAATACCACAATAAAGGGAGTCAAACAATTTTTTTCATTTTCCAGTGCATATAAAGTTATGTACATACCTTAACCAAAAAACAAAACAAAACTTTATTGCTAAAAAAAGCTAACCATCATCTAAAAACACAAGGTTGCCACAAAGCTTCAATTTATTAAAAAAACACAGTATCTGTGAAGCACATTAAAGCAAAGCACAATAAAATGAGGTATGCCTTATTACATATACTCTACCATGTACCAAAAAAATATAATAATGCATCATTTTTTGCAGAAGTTCTACAAAAAATTTTCTATTTTTTCTATTCAACACAGTACTAAAGTCCTAGCCAAAACAATTAGGCAAGAAAAAGGAATAAAAGATATCTAAATTGGAAAGGAAGAAGTAAAATCATCTTTGCTCACAAACAACATGATCTTATACATTAAAAAAACCCTAAAGACTTCACACAAAAAACCTGTTAGAGGGCTTCCCTGGTGGCGCAGTGGTTGAGAGTCCGCCTGCCGAGGCAGGGGACACGGGTTCGTGCCCCGGTCCGGGAAGATCCCACATGCCGCAGAGCAGCTGGGCCCGTGAGCCATGGCTGCTGAGCCTGCACGTCCGGAGCCTGTGCTCCGCAACGGGAGAGGCCACAGCAGTGAGAGGCCCGTGTACCGCAAAAAAAAAAAAAAAAAAAAAAAAAACAACCTGTTAGAACTAATAAATGAATTCATCAAAGTTTCAAAGATACAAAATTCACATACAAAAATCACTGCACTTCTATACACTAACAACAAATAATCTGAAGAGGAAATTTAAAAAACAATCCCATTTACAATAGCATCGAAAAGAAAAAAATTACTTAAGAATTAACGAAGGAGAAAAAACATTTATACTCTGAAAACTGCAAAACAGTGCTAAAAGAAATTAAAGATGACACAAAATAAATGGAAAGACATCTGGGTGTTCATGACTTGGAAGATTTAACAGTGTTAAGATATAAATACTATGCAAAATGATCTAAAGAGTCAATGCAATCCCTATCAAAATCCTAATAGCACTTTTTACAAAAATAGAAAAGGTCATCTAAAATTCAAATGGAATCTCAAGGGACTCTGAATAGCCAAAACAATCTTGAAAAAGAATTTCAAAGATGGAGTTCTCATACTTCCTGATTTCAAAAATCAAAACAGTGTGGTACTGGCATAAAAACAGAAATACAGATCAGTAGAATAAAATAGCCCAAAATAAACCTTTGCATATATGGTCAAATGACTTTTGACAAGGGTAGGGTGCCAAGGCCATTCAGTGGGAAAATAACAGTCTTTACAACAAATGGAACTGGGAACACTGGATATTCACACGCAGAAGAATGAAGCTGGGCCCCTACCTTACATGATACACAAAAATTATCTCAAAATGGATTAAAAACCTAAAAGTAAGAGCTAAAACTATAAAAACTCTTAGAAGAGAACATAGGATAAAGCTTTATGACATTGGATTTGACAATGATTTCCACGATATGGCACCAAAACCACAGGCAAGAATAGTAAAAATAAACAAAATTTGACTACATCAAAATTTAAAACTTCTGTGCATCAAAGGACCAGGCAACTAAGTGAAAAGGCAACCTACAGAATGGGAGGAAAAATCTGTGAATCATATATCTGATAAGGGGTTATTATTCAGAATAGGTAAAGAACTTCTACAACTCAACAACAACAACCAAAAAAAAAATAATAATTTTAAAATTGGCAAAAGACTTTAAGCAGACATCTCTCCAAAGATGATATAAATACAAATGGCCAACAAGCATATGAAAAGATGTTCAACATTATTAATCATTAGAGGGATGTAAATCAAAACCACAATGAGCTATCACCTTGCAGCCATTATGATGGTCACTATCAAAAAACAGAAAATAACAAGTGTTGGCAAGAATATGAAGAAATTGGAACCCTTGTGCACTGTTGGTGGGAATGTAAAATGGGGCTACTGCTACAGAAAAATTAAAAACAGAATTACCATATGATCCAGCAATCTAATTTCTGGAAATATATCCAAAAAACTGAAAACATATTTGCAAACCCAGATTCACTACAGCATTATTCACAATAGCCAAGAGGTGGAAGGAACCCAAATACCCACTGATGGATGAATGGATAAAGAAAATGTGGTATGTACATAGACTAGAATATAATTCAGTCTCAAAAAAAGAAGGAAATCCTGTCACATGCTACAACATGGATGTAGCTTGAAGACATTATGCTAAAGTAAGTTAAGTCACAAAAAGATAAATGCTATATGATTCCACTTACAGTTCAAAATCATAGAAACAGAAAGAAGAGTGGTGGTTGTCAGGGGTTGGGGGAGAGAGAAAGAAGTTGTTTAATGAGTATAGAATTTTATCTTGCACAACACTGTGAACATAGTTAACACTACTAAACTGTAAACTTAAAAATGGTGATGATGATAAATTTTATGTTACATGTTTTTTACCACAACTTTGAAAAAAACCCAGAAAATAACAAGTGTTGGAGAGGACATGGAAAAAGTGGGACAGCCTCTGTGGAAAATAGTAGGGCAGTTCCTCATATGATTAAACATTAGAATTACCATACGACTGACCAACTATGGCATATACCCAAAAGATTCTAAAGCAAAAACCTGAACAGATATTTGTACACTCATGTTCACAGCAGCATTATTCACAATATTTAAACAGTGGAAGCAACACAAGTGTTCAAAGAGAGATGAATGGATAAAGAAAATGTGCTATATACACAGAATTATTATTCAGCCTTAAAAAGGAAATTCTGAGACATACTACAATGTGGATGAACCTTGAAGACATTATACTAAGTGAAATAAGCTAGTCACAAAAGGACAAATACTGTATCATTCCACACACATGTGGTACCTGGAGTAGTCAAACTCATGGAGACAGGAAGCAGAATGGTGGTTACTAGTGACTGGGGGCAGGGAGAATGGATAGTTAGTGTTGACTGGGTACAGTTTCAGGCTGAGAGATGAAAACGTTCTGGAGATGATGGTGATGGTTACACAACTATGTGAATGTACGTAATTCCACAGAACTATACACTTTAAAATGGTTAAAAAGGCAAATTTTGTTATATATAACTTACCACAAAAAAACCCTTTCTGTTTTAAACACAGTATTAATATTCAATTTATATTGGTCAAGTATTTTAAATATTGCTTGTTTTTGCTTGCAACTGACAGGAAGAAAACTAAATCTGATTTTTAAAAAGGGGGAGAAAAGAATTCACTGGCTCACATAATGAAACACTGAAAGCAAGAGACAATTAAAGCAGAGCTGAATTACGGGTGGCTCAGCAAACATCAAACTCACTGTTCCCTGTTTAAAGATTTAAAAAAAATATTGTTTAATAATTAAATCAAATCATTTAGTATGATATATTTATAATGCAAATATTACCCAAAACTACCTTTTTTAAAAGTGAACGTCCATTTACAATAATATGTCTTAATTAAGAGAAGACATTCCAATGACACAATCTGCTCCAACAGCATTATCACACAAAAACCAGACGGCAAGTCAGGAATCGCAGACATCTAATCTCAACTTCACCATTTATAGGCCAATAAACTCTGGACAAGGAAGTTTCTGAGCCTCAGTTTGCTCATTTATTAAATTAGGATCACCTCTCTGGATCAGTATGAGTTTCAAATGAGGTATTTGTGAAATCTCTTAGAAAATATTAATGTTTTATACAAATACAAGTTATTATAATCAGAAATTTTATTAAACATCGGACACAAAGGGATTTATTGCCGCATGGCAATAAATTTTCTCCTTTACTTTCACCATATTCCTTTTCCTCTACCCACTTTGCTCCAAAAATGTGAATATCTAGCCCCTGCTTGACATTAATCTACTGTATCAGGATATGTGCGCAAAGCCTGTAGTGTCACTTATTTTAAAACAACTAGCTGAAACCTAAGGTTTGTGTATCTTAAACAGAAGACTATTGTAACTTTTATTCTTACTTATGTGATATTTTCTACCTTAGAGATCAAAAATGCTGGTGCCTGAACAGAACTGAATATGTCTTCCCTTTTGCTGGACAATTACTATTGAATAGCCACTGTGTGACAGCTGCTCCTCTAGATCTCACTGTTGAGATAGGAATTGTAAGATTTTAACATGATTTTATATGCATATTTACTTTTATTTATTTTGTATTAATATATTATTTATTAGGTTAAAAGCCACATTTTAATATGTTTTTTTTTTTTTTTTAGCAACAACAGAATCAGATATTCCTCATAGCAACAATTCCTGCTTTCCCATAACAGTAGTATACTAAGTATGTTAACTGCAGTCACTGCAAGTTGCCAAACCAATATCCACTTTTCCCTTCTTCATTACTAACAGAACTGCAATTTTGTTCAGGGCAGTTCAGTTACCCAGAGGAATTCTGCGAGAGTTTTACTTCCTCAGATAGATAACACTTCTTCCTTTGTGGACTTCTTTTTCCTACCTAGAACATAGATGTGATATTTGGAGGTGCATTCATCTTTTTTTTGTTTTTCAAATTAACTTTTACTGCAGTATAGTTGCTTTACAATGTTGTGTTAGTTTCTGCTGTACAACAAAGTGGATCAGCTATACGTATACAGATATTCCCTCTTTTTTGGATTTCCTTCCCATTTAGGTCACCACAGAGCACTGAGTAGAGTTCCCTGTGCTATACAGTAGGTTCTCATTAGTAATCTATTTTATACATAGTAGTGTATACATGTCAATCCCTATCTCCCAATTCATCCCATCCCGCCTTCCCCCTTCTCTGGTATCCATACGTCCGTTCTCTATGTCTGTGTCTCTATTTCTGTTTGGAGGTGCAATAATCTTATTGAGGCCCTAAGAATAAAAATAAGAATGGTGAAGTAGAAAAAGAGAAGAAACTTGGTTCTTTGACATTATCCATAGATCCTTTACACTACCCCTGAACTACTACATGAGAAAGATGCATCTGTTACTTTTTTAAAAAAATATTTTATTACTTTAATGTATTTTTTTAAATTTATGCCTGCGCTGAGTCTTCGTTGCTGCATGCGGGCTTTCTCTAGTTGCAGCGAGCAGGGGTGCTTTCTCTAGTTGCACGGGCTTCTTGTTGCGGTGGCTTCTCTTGTTGCGGAGCACGGGCTCTAGGCACACGGGCTTCAGTAGTTGTGGCTCTCAGGATCTAGAGCGCAGGCTCAGAGTAGTTGTGGCGCATGGGCTTAGTTGCTCCGCGGCATGTGGGATCTTCCCAGACCAGGGCTCAAACCCGTGTCCCCTGCATTGGCAACCAGATTCTCAACCACTGCGCCACCAGGGAAGCCCTGCATCTGTTACTTTTAAGCCATGGAATGGTAGGGTTTATGTTACCCACAGCTAAACAAAGTGTTGATACAAGGTACTTATAAATAATTGTAACTATTATTTAAGTACTTAAAAAGAAAATACCATAAGAGGAAATATAATTTAGATTAGCGAGTCACAAACTGTATGCAGAAAACAAATTTATACCTTCTTATTCCAACCGAAACCTGGCTCTCCTCCCATTTGTTTATAGATATTCCTAATCAGATTAAGGATGTCCCCTACTATTTCTTGCTACCGTAAGTTTTTATTTTAAAAAGATGTGAATATATTGAATAGTTTTTCTCCATCTATATAGAATGTTTTGTCATTTAAATTGTCAATGTAATTAACTGACTTTTCTAACACTGAATTAAAATCTCAGTCCTCAAACTCCACTTTCCCCTGATGCTGCGTCCTTTTTAAACACTGCTAGATGCCTCACTATTCCCCCTCTCACTCCCCTCTCAAAGTCACGGTTTCCAAGATTTCTACCCCAAGAACAGAGTTTCCCAGGTTATCAAGTACCCATAAGTAAGTCCTCCAACACAGGCAGAACATTGTTCCTTTCCTTTATCCACAAGGTTTCCAGAAAATTGAGGCTTACAGAGGCTTATAGTGGTGAGACCAGAGAAAATGCCATTCTGAACGCAGGCATTGACTAAATCACCATGGTGGTAACAGACTGGAAATTATGAGGCACAGGAGCATGGATGAGAGTATAGTCAGAATGGGCTGTACTTTACCAGTATCTGAAAAACTGAGCAAAAGAGGAAGTTCTGGGCCAAAATGATTTCAAAATGAAATAGGTTGGAAACAAGGAAGAGATGGAAAGGGGAGGAGGAAGAGGGGCAGAAAGACGAGGGAGTGGGGAGGAAGAGAGCAGGGGTCTAAGTTTGGTAAAGTGAAGTGCAAAGGGGAGAGACTATGGATGAGGAAACGAGAAAAGAGGCCTCTGCTCTTGCTGGGAAAGAGCTCAGTTTCTAGGGTCATTACCATCCAAACACTATTGATCCCAAATTTATATTCTCAGCCCCAATCTCCCCCATGAATTTCCTGACTAAATCATCTCCTCTTGGGTAGCTAAAAGGTATTCTAAATTTAATATGTCTAAAATGAATTATTATTTTCCCCATAAACCTGCTCCGTCCTCAGTATTCTCCATATCAGTAAATAACACCACATACGTATTTACTTATCAAACCGCCCCATACAACATTCTTGTAATCTCCTTGAGAGCAAAAATTTGGCTGTGGCATCCCTAGTACTTAGGGCAATATCTAAGACAAGGGAGAACTTCAATAAATACTTGTTTGAATTAATTCTGGTAAGTCTTAATTCTGAACTCTTCCACAGAAATCAGTAAAAGAATTAAAACTTCTGGCAGCTACAAGACAGATTAGTTTTAGTTCTTCCTTCTTCTTTTGTTTAAAAGAAACAAAGAGGAGTACGTGTATTTATATCCACAGTATGAAGCAAAGAGGAAAACGGGGTAGAAAAGTAGGAAGAAAATAGAAGTTTTTGGACTTCTCTGGTGGTGCAGTGGTTAAGAGTCCACCTGCCAATGCAGGGTTCAAGCCCTGGCCCAGGAAGATCCCACATGCTGCGGAGCAACTAAGCCCGTGCCCCACAACTACTGAGCCTGCACTCTAGAGCCCATGAGCCACAGCTACTGAAGCCCACGCACCACAACTACTGAAGCCCATGCTCCGAGAGCCCGTGCTCTGCAACAAGAGAAGCCACCGCAATGACAAGCCCGTGCACCACAAAGAAGAGTAGCCCCCGCTCACCGCAACTAGAGAAAAGCCCATGGGCAGTAACGAAGACCCAAAACAGCCCCCCTACCCAAAAAAAGAAAAGAAAACAAAGTTTCCCTTATTAAGTAGACACATACACATACACACACACACACACACACACACACACAAAGTGACAAATATATTTGTAGCCATTATCATGACAGATGAGCCAAGAAGTGCTTTAACAAGATTACAGTCTTATACCACACAACTAGAGAGGAGACTCACCATGCAAACACTTCATTCAAAGCAGATTCTGGTGAGAAGAGAAAACCCAGGGCTAAAACTAAGAGGGCTTTTCCATTAAGGAGGAGAAAAGATTTACCCACAGGGAACTGAAGAGTGCCAGAATGCTACCTCATTTTCTTCTATCATCCCTAGGTTTAGAGCAACCATCTATTTCACAGTTCTTCCTGATCCGTCCTGTTAACCTCCAAATGACCAGATGAATGGATCTTAGGTAGTGCTTAGTTGTTAATAAAGAGAATATTACCAGTCAACGCACCTATTTTCCAACACCAAACTGATTTCCTCAAAGTTCTAAGTGACAGCTTACATGAAATTCAGCATACCCCCTTCTTTTTAGTCCCATCCCTCACTCCATCTTCGAGATATGACGCTTCTAATTCTGAGCCTTTCAGAATTCCGTGGGTTGACATGCTTCTTCCTGGCTTCACCCTTTGCAGGTATTTACGTTTCCACCTTACACACTTTAATAATTCAATTACCCCTCACCTATCTGCTTTTCATATTCCAAAACTCTTTATTCTCTCAGCTACTATCTCTTTTTGCATTCTTTGGCCTTGTGAGTTTATACCTTTTTAGCCCTTTACCGTCATTTTAGTGAATTTTAAGGAGGCAGAAATAAAGGTGCACATTCAATCCACTATATTTAACCAGTAATCTAGAGCTTACATTTTAGTCAAACCACCATAGTAACTACTCCCCTCTAACCCTAAATGTTTGCACCTTCGCAATTTCCAAAATCCCAGTAAAATCCTGTCTTTAGTGTTAACTACACACATCTTTTCTACTCTCCCAAACTGTAAATAATTTATCTTCTGAATTTTCACGGAGTATTACTTGCATTTCTTCTGGCATTTACTTAAACCATATGTGCTAAATTTTAATGACTAATGCTGAAAAATCTCCCCCACTGCCCAAAGTTATTTACTCCTTAAAAGATTTTAAATTCCATCAATCAGGGCTTTATTTAGTAAAATAAGTGAACTTTTAAAAACTCAAAATACTCCTCAAAATTATAAGCCTACAGTTAGTTATATTAATTTAATAAGATTCCTTCCTTCTATACCAAACTATGACCCATGAACTGAGTAAATGGGATATCCGGTAGGTAGGGAAAGGAAATTTTGCACAATTTCAAGGACTAGCCATCTGGTCTCTGAAAAAGGAATAAGCAGGACACGGATGGTTTAGAATCTCTTCTGACTCCATCTGGGAAAGGTTCTTCACTTTTAAGGGCTCATGTATTAAACTGAGCCCATCCAGATAATCCAGGATAATCTTCCCATCCCAAGGTTCATAATCTTACTCAAATTTGCAAAGTCTCTTTTACTACATAATGTAATGTATTCACAGGTTTTGGGAAATACAACATGAACGTCTTTAGGGGGCTATTATTCTGCCTACCACATCCCCAGAAACAGTGTAATTTAATAACTGTTTGTGGTTTTAAACTTTTAGCTAACTTATTACACAGCAGGTAACAGACATAAAGTGCCCTGAAATTATTAACCAGTATATATCATTACATATAAGGTGTTCAATATATCATGTATTTATATACACACATATACACCTGGTCAGGCATTATGCTAAACACTTTTTCATATATTATTTCACTAAATTTTGTCAATAATCATATATTATCTACAAAATGAAAGCCCTAGTAATTGGTAGAGTTAGATTAAACCCCAGTTATTTCAAATCTAAACGTTATTTATGACACCTATTTCTCTTTCTCTTTTATAAAGGTTTGAATTCAAGCATTTCAAGAAACAGATTTTTATTCTAAAGTTTTCAAAAATAATTTTCCACAAATTTATTTTATTCCGACAGCGCTCCCCCAAAACATGAAATGCTTTATAACTGCACTTGACAACTGAAATTACTTCTCCATTGAAAGGGTCATATGAAAATTAGGCTTACACCAGTGTTCCCTTGATCTCAGTGCCTGTGCATGCCAAGGTGTCATCAGCTACTACTTCTGGGCTAGATCCTAAGGTCACTTTTCAACCTTCTCTTATTTGAAGTCTCAACAACAGCTAACAACATTGACTACTTCTACCATTAAAACTCTATCTTGGGGGCTTCCCTGGTGGTGCAATGGTTAGGAACCACCTGCCAATGCAGCGGACACTGGTTCAAGCCCTGGTCCAGGAAGATCCCACATGCTGTGGAGCAACTAAGCCCGTGCACCACAACTACTGAGCCTGCGCTCTAGAGCCCACGAGCCATAACTACTGAGCCCGTGTGCCACAACTACTGAAGCCCGCACACCTAGAGCCTGTGCTCTGCAACAAGAGAAGCCACCGCAACGAGAAGCCCATGCACCGCAGTGAAGAGTGGCCCCCACTCGCCGCAGCTAGGGAGGGCCTGCATGCAGCAATGGAGTCCCAACGCAGCCAAAAATAAATAAATAGATTTATTAAAAAAAAACTCTATCTTGGGACTTCCCTGGAGGTCCAATGGTTAGGACTCTGCACGCCCACAGCCAAGGGCCGATGTTCAATCCCTGGTTGGGAAACTAAGATCCCACAAGTCATGCGGCATGGCCAAAAAAATAATAAATACATACATACATAAAACTCTCTCTTTTCTTTTCTTCCATCATAGCATACCCTCCCACTCTCCAGCTATTGCCTCTGTTTCCTCTGTGGTCTTCTCTTCCTATACCAACCCCTTACATATTATAATTTCTCAGGGGTTAGTCCTACTTCCACTCCCTTTGGGGGATCCAGCTCCATACTTCTTCATATTCAATCACCATCTATATGTGGAGATAACTTTCAGATCTGTATCTTGTGCCCCTTTTTTTCTCCTGGGCTTCAAATCCACATACATGGTTCCCTATTAGATAACTACACTTGGGTGTCCGACAAGCATCTCAAATTCAATATGTCCCAATGTACACTTAAAATCACCCCTCACAAAACCAAGAGTCATAACTCACTTAGTAGCCCTATTACCCAACTAACTTGTCAAGATAGCCCTACTCCTCCCACCAAATCTCAATGCTTCTATATCTCCTTAAAATGTATCCTACTACTTTGTTCCATCCTCAATACTCCAATAATTCTTACTACCATCAACTCTTGCCTAATATACTAGGTTTCCTTGTCTCTGATTACACTCCCAACCTTCTAATCCATTTGACATTGCATCAAAAATCCAAGTCTGATCATGTTATTCTCTTACTCAAAGGCCTTTACTGGAGTCATCATTGCTCCCCTGTAAAAGTGCAGATTCATGGCTTGCATGACCATTTACTCTCTGGCCTTATCTCTCACAACTTCCCTGTTCTCTTCCTTTGTCTTCTCTTCCTCTAACTTCTTCTAGGAAAGGCTGTCTCTTTTGTCTGGTATACTTTCACCAATCTGGACCAGTAACCATTCCCTTGATCTGGCTAATACCTGAACATCATTCATATCTCAGCCTATCTACTTCCTCTGGAAAGCTTTCTCTAATCATCTCCCTCTAAATTACTGCCCCTGTTATGACTCCCAGCACCTCATACTTGACCTTTAGCACTGCACTTACTCTATAGTGCCACAGTGTATTTATTTGTCTGTCTCTCTTACTAAACTACAAACTTGTTATTTATCAGTTTCCCTAGCACTTTATGTACTATCTGACACACAGAATGTACTAAATAATATTTGTTAAATGATTGAGTGATCAGACTTTCCTATGGTGATTTTGATATTATTCAAAATGACCTCCTGGGGCTTCCCTGGTGGTGCAGTGATTAAGAATATGGTTGCCAATGCAGGGGACGTGGGTTCGAGCCCTGGTCCGGGAAGATCCCACATGCCAAGGAGCAACTAAGCCCACGCGCCACAACTACTGAGCCTGTGCTCTAGAGCCCGTGAGCCACAACTACTGAAGCCTGCACGCCTAGAGCCCGTGCTCTGCAACAAGAGAAGCCACCGCAATAAGAAGCCCACGCACCACAACGAAGAGTAGCCCCGGCTCACCACAACTACAGAAAGCCCACACGCAGCAACGAAGACCCAATGCAGCCAAAAATAAATAAATAAAATAAATTTATTAAAAAAAAAAAAAATAACCTCCTGAACAACCTAAAAGTAAGAATTACAGCTGAAAGTACAAGAGTAAAACCTCTCATATTAATATAGTACATTCAAAAGATATAAATGATAAAAACTTTAACAATTCCCTAGTTTTTAAATATGACTGTTAAGAAAGTTACTACAGGGCTTCCCTGGTGGCGCAGTGGTTGAGAGTCCGCCTGCCGATGCAGGGGACACGGGTTCGTGCCCCGGTCCGGGAAGATCCCACATGCTGCGGAGCGGCTGGCCCTGTGAGCCACGGCTGCTGAGCCTGCGCGTCCGGAGCCTGTGCTCCACAACGGGAGAGGCCACAACAGTGAGAGGCCCGCGTACCGCAAAAAAAAAAAAAAAAAGAAAAGAAAAGAAAAGAAAGTTACGACATATAATATCATTAATGAAAATCAGACAAATATAAAGAACTAGGCAGAATGAGACCGGGTAGGTGGGCAGGGCCAGGCTCACATATTAACTAAATGACTCCCTGAACATCAGCAACTACAACGTGTGTTTCATACACTTGTCTCAATAAATAAACAAATCAGTGTAAGTCAAGGAATCTTCCAAGACAAGTGAAACACATTTAAAACCTGAAGTGTTAAGTCATCTAATGTTTTCACAGAGCAATTTTCCCCAGGTAACACAAGTCATATAATGAACATGTGATGTTCAAAAAAAGAGCGTAACAGCACAGCATAAATTTTGATTCTACTAGTGTAAGAGCTCATCTGTGACTCAACAGATTTAAATATCTGACATATCTATTATGATACCAATAAATTTATGTTTCTTTATTCTAGGCTCAAATACTCTCAAATCCAAGTGTAATGTCAAACATGCATTTTAAAAATATTACTGTACTATAAATCCTCTCAGGTCACTCAACACTTTTCTTCAATTTTTATAACTGAGTTATATTTACATATCTAAAACATCCAACTTAAAGCAAATTTTAGAAATTTACTCAAATTGATAAAATGCTCATAAACACTGCTATTGTATATCCATCAAAAAGGGGGGGGGGGGACTTCCTGGTGGCACAGTGGTTAAGAATCCACCTGCCAATGCAGGGGACGCAGGTTTGAGCCCTGTTCTGGGAAGATCCCACATGCCACAGAGCAACTAAGCACTTGTACCACAACTACTGAGCCTGAGCTCCAGAGCCCATGAGCCACAACTACTGAGCCCGCGTGCCTAGAGCTCGTGCACCACAAGAGAAGCCACCACAACAAAGAGTAGCCCCCGCTCGCCACAACTAGAGAAAGCCCGTGTGCAGCAATGAAGACCCAATGCAGCCAAAAATAAATAAATAAATAAATTTATTTTTAAAAAAAAAAAGAGAGGGAGGGAGAGGAAAATTCAAGAGTAAAAGACCATTGTAAAAATAATCAAATAAGACAAAAGCAAGGAATTAAAATTCAAAAGACAAAAAGCATTGCCAAATTGTAGTATATATGACTGAAAAAGATTAATCAATGAATAACTGCATCTAACAAATATAAAGTCTTAATACAGAGTATAAATAACTACTCTATGAGGTAGCCACTTAAGACAACAAACTAACATAAATACAGTCCTTGAAAGCTTAAGATAATTTCAAATTTGAATTTAACTCAGAAAATGACATGAAATTTGAAAAGTAAAATCTACAGATGGAAGTCTAGTACTGTGTGTTTTACCTCTGGAGTTGCAGGCTGAACCACGATTCTATTCTTACATTACAAATCTGTTGTGTGGGGAGCGGGGGAGGAATAACTGTGTTACAGAAAAGAGGATAGAACAAATTGTTGTAAGAACATGTAGTTTTTAAATGTGTCTTTATTCTTTACAAGTAATCTTATTCTTTAAGGTTTATTTTTTTATATAAAAGGACTCATCCATATTTAAAACACCTAATGCCCTTCATGTTTCTTAGTATGAGAATGATCCAGAAGTCACTGCTAATTAACTCACATTATAGCTTTTTTAAAACCCACAGTATCATAAGAAAAATGAGGAAGGGATTCTTCTGCATGTTTTCTTTCCCTACCATAAACCAGAAACACCAATGCAAGCCACTACCAAGAAGACGAGAGAAGACAGACTGGTGGGGACAGCAGCTGTGTTGAATCTCAGAAAGGACATGCGTTGGCAGATTTGTGAGGTGATGCTTGCAACACAATGTGCCTAGATCTAGTCTGATTTCAAAATTTTTTTTACTTTAAAAAAAATTCTGTACTTGATGTTTTGCTTTTTAGAGAACTATATCCCTACCCATAACAGAACATTTTTGCCTGAGATGTTCTAATTCATTAGTCTTATTATGTTGTCATGGGAGGGATGGGGGAGGAGCTATTAATTTACAAAATGAAGAAAAACATGGCCAAAATCAACTCAGAAATGAGTATGTATCCCAAAAATACCTTATATCTATATACTTTATTACAGTTTAAAAGCAATTTTTTAATATTTGCAATTTAAATTCAACTAAAAGTACCTAAGATAAACTATTCCAGTGGTTTGGAGTTTTTCCTTAAAAATCAACATTTTAAGATATCGTAAATATAAAATTCAAAACAGCAGTATAAGTAGCAAATATGCACATATTGATAGAATACAGTTGGAAGAACAAGGGAAGATAATATATATGAGTGCAAAATGGAACAAGGTATAAATGAACTTGCAAGAGGATGAAACAGGAATCCACATAGTAGGTTTAGGCTTAAATGAAAGAATATGTATACATCCTTCACTTGACACAGAATGAAGGGTAGACAAGCAACTGAAGATCTAGATAGGCTTTTACATGGGATATATAGGGAGCAAGAAGTTGACAAAGTTCAAGCCTCTGTTTTTTCAATGAAGAAGTAAGAAGTAAGGTCTTCTGGTAAAAATGAGAGAGAGGGGAAGATTGCTTGAACAAAGTTGTGATGGTCTATGTCTAGGGTGATCAAACTAAGGCCCATGGGCCAAACATTCATGCTAAGAATGGTTTTCACATCTTTAAAGAGTCAGCAAGGAGGGAATTCCCTGGTGGTCCAGTGGTTAATTAAGATTTGGCGCTTTCACTGCCATGGGCCCGGGTTGGATCCCTGGTCAGGGAACTAAGATCCCACAAGCCACGAGGCCAAAGAAAAAAAGAGTCAGCAAGGAAAAAAAGAAGAAAATGTGATACAGACTGTATGTGGTCCCAAACGCCTAAAATATTTACCATCTGGCCCTTTACAGAAAAAGTCAGTCAATCCCTAGTCTATCAAATAGCACCTGTGAGAGGGGAGAAATGACTAGACGTTAGAAAACATAAATTTGCAAAAGCATCAACCTCAGTAAGCACCAGTGTTATCCTTTTCTCCAACAGGGAGAAAATTAACAGAGACACAAAAGAAAACAGTGCAGGGCAGATAACTTAAATGGAAGGAATCTGAATTACATAATACAAAATATTACCAGCCTATAATTAGACTGTAACTTAAGAAACTAGGCATAAAAAGTAAAATCAAATATTTTAATAATTTTAAGACCATGATAAGAGGAATGCCACAAGATGGTTCATAATCAACTGCTAAAAGAAACTCAATGATAATTTTTACAACAAATTTGGAACTTCTGCTTCCAACCTAAAAGAGTAATTAGTACAGTGCTTACCCTAGCAACTAGAAAACTGGACAAAATTTATGAAAATACCATTTTCAGATACTGGACAACAGCAAATAAAGACTGTGATCCCTGAAAAACAAATGAAGTGAAATCTATAATTATCCAGGCTTTCTGCCTAAATACACTTTCCCCTACAACACAAGAGAAAACTCTAGTGAAGCACAATGGTCTGGATGAGTTGAAGGGATGAATGTGAATTAAGGAAGGCTGAGGCAGCCAGAAGCTGAGGCAGAAAAAAGTAAGCTAAGCAGAGACACAATTCCAGAAATTTCTATATAGGGTTTCTTGAATATTAAAAGGAATATTATGTTATGAATACATATGTAAGACTTAAAGAGGCCAGGCAAAGAACTACCAGAAAGCCTGCAAACTGATCAACTCTAGGAGCTCACAGAGAGAGCACTGCAAGATGTTCCAGCTTGGAAAGCTGGAATGAAGACACATCATTGAACACAGGGGAATTCATTACATATCTATGAAGGATTATGCCTTAATGGTAAGGCTAAACTAGTCTCAGAGGAAAGGTTCCTATAAAACTGACTCAATACAGCTTAAAAGCAAACCTCAAAAGAATCAAGCTGATCCACAAGTAACCTGACTACCTAAATGAACAAAATACAACGTCCACTAAAAGAAGACAACAAAATCCATTTACAGTGTTCAAACACAATGGCCAGTATCCAATCAAAAATTATTAGAAATACAAAGATGCAAAAAAAAGATGAAATTAAGTGATAAAGATTTTAAAATATCTATTATAATTATGTCCACAGATTTAAAGAAAAATATGAACACAATGAAGAGAAAATGGAACTATAAAAATTGATCAAATAAAACTTTTAGAGCTGAGGGACTTCCCTGGTGGTCCAGTGGCTAAGACGCCACGCTCCCAATGCAGGGGGCCCGGGTTTGATCCCTGGTCAGGGAACCAGATCCCATATGCCGCAACTAAGAGTTTGCATGCTGCAACTAAAGACCCCACATGCCACAACTAAAAGATCCCACATGCTGCAACTGAAGACCCCAAATGCCGCAACTAAAAGATCCTGCATTCTGCAACGAAGATCCCGCACACAGCAACGAAGATCCTGCGTGCCGCAACTAAGACCCGGCACAGCCAAATAAATTAATTAATTAAATAAATATTTTTTTAAAACTTTGGAGCTGAAAAAAACAGTATTTGAACTGAAAAATTCACTGGAAGCACTCAATACAGATCAGACACTACAAAAGAGAAGACTGATGAACATAAAACCAGAGCCAAACTAAAGGTACAAAATATAAGCGAACAGAGACTTAATGATACATGGGACAATACCAAAAGCCAAAAATACATGTTATCAGAGTCCCAGAAGAAGAGGAAAGATGTGAAAAAGAAAAAGTACTTAAAGAATGGATTTTTTTCAAATTTGATGAGAAAAAACAAACAACAAATTGAAGCAGCAGCAGCAACAACACAAACCCAAGAATATAAGTGAGCCCAAAGGAAGGTAAACACAAAGAAACCACACCAATGTAAACCATAATGAAACTATGGAAACGATGAAATAAAAATCTTAAAAATGGCCAGAGGGAAAAAAGACAAATTATATAGCAATGAACAAAGGTTAAGATCCATCAGAGACCTCTCATCAGAAACTATCCCTACAGAAAACAACAAAATAGTTTTTAAATGACAAAAGAAAAAAGTCAATATAGTTCTCTATATACAGTGAAAATAAGTCAAAAATGGAGACACAAGGAAAACATCTTTGACAAAAGCAGAAAGAACTTGTTGCCAGAAAGCCTGTACTACAAAAAAAAAAAAAAAAGTCAAAGTTCTTCAGATTGAAGGAAAATAATACCAGAATCTCTGATGTACAAAAAGAAATAGTGTCAGAAATTATAAATCTATGCATAAATATAAAATTTTTATCTTTAAAATTTATTTAAAAGATAATTGGCTGTTTAAAACAAAAACAGTAATGATCTATTAAAAAGTTTACAACATAAGTGAAAGTAAACTCTTAAAAAAAGAAAAAACAGCACGAAAGATGGAAGAGGGCCAAAGAAAGTGATATTATAGTAAGTATCTAACATTATATGTGATATGATCTATTACTTGTAAAAAACAAAAAAACTGTTTTAAGTTAAACATGTATATCATAAAATCTAAAACAACCACTAAAATAAGAAATTTAAAAGATATAGCTAATAAGTCAATAGACTACTTACTATTCCATTTTATTTAATCATTAATTACTAAAAATAGTAATTTTTCCTATTCCATCATTTGTAATAGTAAAAATGGAATAGCAGAAGTTACTTAATCCAAAAGAAGGTAGAAAAGGAAGGAAAAATGAAAAAGAACACATAAAACAAATAATATGCCAAGTGGAGGACTTAAACCTAATCACATGGAAAATTATATTAAATGTGAATGTTCTGCACTCCAATTAAAAGAGAGAAATCTGAATGGAAGAAAAGCAAAAACAAACTATTACTATCCACAGAAAACACACCACACCTTAAAAAATAAAGACACAGAAGAGTTGAAAATATATATGATGTAAAGCATATCAAAACAAACCTGGAGTAACTACATTGATATCAGACAAAGCAGACATCAGAACAAGCAGTTATTATTAGGGATGAAGACATATAATTCATAACGCTCTTAAATGTTCATGAATTCAATAAAAATACATGATGCAAAAACTGGAAAAAGTGAAAGGAGAAATAGATAAATTCAGAATTATAGTTGGGAACTTCGTATCTCCTCTTTCAGTAAAAAGTTACCTTCAGTAAAAGGCTAATAATACAAATAAACAGAAAATCAGTAAGGCAAGAAAAGACTTGAACTGTATTATCAATCAAATTGACCTATTTGACATTTATAGAACACTATGCCCAACAATGGGATAAAACACATTATTTTCAAGAGTACATGGAACATTCACTAAGACAGACCATATTCTGGGCCATTACACAAACCAAAACAGATTTTTTAAAACTGAAATTGTACAAAGTATGTTCTCTGATCGTGATGGAAATTTGAAATCACTAACAAAAAAAATTTTTTTTAATCACCAAATATTTGGAAATTGAAAAACTTACTTTTAAATAACCCATGTGTCAACAAAGAAATACAATGGAAATTAGAAAATTAGAGAACATACTGAGTGATTACAAATATTTGACAAAAAGAGATTTAAAGTTGTTAAATAAACTTTCACCAAAGTAGTAGAAGGAAGGAAATACTAAAGAGCAGAAATCAATAAAACAGAAAAAGAACTATAAGAACACTATTCATTAAGACCAATGAAACCAAAAGCTGGTTATTGAAAAGATTAACAAAACTGATAAACCTCTAGGCAAAGTGACCAAGAAAAAAGAAGATACATATTTCCAATATCAGTAATGAAAGGGAAGGTATCAGTACAATCCTGCTAATATTTGAATATAATGACAAAATGTTAAAAATAAATTAATGCCAATAAATTTGGCAAATTAAATGATATAACAATTTACTTGAAAGATACTTATCACCAAAACAGACAGAAGAAAAATAAAAAATCTGAATCTATTAAATTACTTGAATTTATAATTAAAAGCTTTAACAACATAAAACCTTGTGGCTCACTCATCTTCTCTAGTGAATTCTATCAAACAGTTAAGGAAGGACCAGTACCGATCTTACACAAATGTTTTTAAAACTAAAGGAAGAAGAAACATTTTCAACTCATTATGAATCTGACATTATTGCCCTGATTCGAAAACCAGACCAAAAAAAAAAAAAGCAATAAAAGAAAATGACAAACCAATATCCCTCATGAACATATAGGCAAAATACTTCATCAAAATAACTGCAAATAAAATCATGCAATATCTAAAAGGGTAAACTACTATGACCAAGTAGGGTCATGAATTTAATCTATATTATCAAGGTAAATAGCTGCCAGGAGACCTGAGGTTACAGGGCAACCAACCAACCCAAACTCTAAAGAAAAACAGGTACCTTGAAGGACAAATGGGGGCATGAGCACTTGAGTACCTGGGGAAGACAATCCTGGACACCAGGAAGAATAATTCAGCTAAAATTGTTAATGAATTCCTAAAGGCTGAGTTTGTGCTAGCAAGAAAATATAGAACCCATGGAGGCCACAAACACAAGGGAAGGCATACCCATTCACAGGTTCTTCAGAGACCTCACCAGGTTTGCGCGCGCGTGCACACGTGCGCGCGCGCGCGCACACACACACACACACACACACACACACACACACAAAGACCAGGTGCAGAGTGAGAGGTCTGAGAAAGCATCCCTCATGCTTGGGGATGAGAAGAGCAACCACTGAGAGGAAGGCATGAAGTTCAGCCTGGATCCTTTCTACCATCTCTAATGCATGGGAGAATAAAAGTCTAAAACCACTGAGGGAAGTGCAACAAACCCTCTGATTTTCTGAACATTGTTGAAAACCCATTCGAGCTATGAAAAGGAAGCAGCAAAAAACCCTATATGCCTAGGGGAGGAAAAGGAATTCCAGTACAAGTGGAAGTGAGTGACACACATTGAGAAGTTCCCTTTCCTAAAACTTAGAACACCACGGTTACCCAGTCTACTATAGTGGGTATCTTGCTGTTTTTGATAATGGATCCAAGTGGAAATGGGAGCAATTGGGATGTACAGGCTTGAGTGACACAAACTGACCGGTGGCTGCGATTTGGTCCATACTTTGCAGCCCCAAAGAGAGATGTTTTTAACCTGTCTTCCAACTGGTACACCTGAAGGCTATGCTATAGGCAACAGCCCAAGACTCAGTAAAAATACAACAACGTTAATCAAGAGTATTGCTCAGAGCTATGAGGATGGAACAGAGGGATCACATCCACTCTCGGTTTTCTGGAGCTGGCACTGAGACTGAACAGCTGCAGCAGCACAATGGATACCATCAGCTTATAACTTGGCCGAACTATCAGTCAACCAGGTCTAGGTATTCACAGGAACTTCTGTGCATCAAGGACCCCAGTGAACCAGTGGTTTGCTTCAGGTGATGGAATGAAAGAAAAGGTTTCCCCCAAAAGGGTTCACTTCCATCCCTTCATGCAAAACCAAGATTACACTAAGGCGAGGCCAGCTGCACCCTTGAATAAACCATTTTCATTTGTTCATTTGACCTTCAATGAAGCCTATTGGGCCCTTTCCTTGTTAGTTGTCAAGTCCAAGTGACATCAGGCCAGAGAGTCACAAGGCACCTATGGGTCAGGTGACTGGTTTTAACAAGACCGTAGCAGTAGGCCTGTTCAAAAGAGGTGCACTTGGCAGCTGGATCAGGCAGGTGGCACTGCTGTGCTAAGAAATGGCCTGAGCACTTTAGCAGCCGCAAAGTCTTTATTTAACTAAAGCTGTGTTTTCTTCTTTCCTCCTGGGATGGTACATTGTGCTAGATCACCGGGGAGGGGACATGCAGGAGCCCGTGAATGGGGCAATCTCCTGTTAATTTATAAACCTTCACAACATAAGCATGTAAAAAACATCAATACCAAATACACATTTGCCAGGGGAAGCCAGAAGAACAGTACATGAATAAGCCCAGAGGCTCCACCCACACTTTAGCTTTTCTTGAATTTGAGTGCCACCCACCGTCCACCCCCCCGCAGGAACACAAACTAAGGACTTTCACACACACATACAAGGGACTAGCCAGCAGACGACGTTATTTTCTGACCAGGAGCGTGGGGCGTAGAGTAGTGGGGGACTGGCTTGTAGAAGAGGGCTGAGGTGGTGGGAGGCTTTTCTCCTGCTGGTTCCTCGCCCCGCGGTCAGTGCCGCTTCCTCCCACATGCCTCCAAACTCCTCTGAGCCCCTGGGCCTAGGGGCTGTTGAGCTGCCCACGTGCGTGCTGCAACAGCTCCACCCTGCAGTCCGGTGCCTTCGGCCTCCCTGCCACCTACTGTGCTTTCTCCCCACAGGACCAGGTTGGAGGGTGCTTGGGCACCTCTATCCAACAGAGCTAAAAAAGTTTGAATTTCTCCCCTCTCCTTGCGCTCCCCTGCCATACTTGGCTTTTATTTTAAGCAGCTGAGGTTAGATCAGAGAGGGAGAGGAATCACAGGGCACAAAGGGAAAAAGAAGCTCTGCACCAATAAGCAAGACTTTGCAGCTACATCCAATTTCAAGCGGCTGCCTACTTGGATTCAACAAATGAACTTATAACGTATTAAGTCCATCCAAAGCTCTGTATCCTCATTGCTGAACGCCTTTTATTTTAGCTCCGGGGAGCCCTTGATTCAGTAGCTACAGTCATACTGCCTTCTATGGAGGCCCAGAGGCTTGCTGCCTCACAGATGTAATTACATTATTTCTTCCTATAGCCTGGAGCCTGAGCAACAACCATAGTACCATTTGGGCAGCTTCATTTAACTGCTTAGCCTCTAAGACCTCATTAACACGTAAGTCAGTAAAAGATCTACTAGCCCACCACTTAAACAAGAGCATTTGCTATTGCATTTCATGCTCTCTAAACCAGCCCACAAGGGCCCTTGTCTTCTCTTTTGTAGGAAGCCATGTATTAGTCAACATGTCTTTGTTGCCAATATTGTCAGAAATCGTGAAGGGTCTAGGATTTTACCCTATTTGCAGGCTATGAAGCTAGCTTGTTTCTGTCATGTATACTGGCAGAAGACACAGCAAGCAGTATGAGAGATCATGTCACTTTGACAGTTCACTTTCCTATCCAAGTCCTCCTGGCAGAGGGACCTGCTTGGATACTCTGGATACAGTAGGTTTGCATCACAGCCAAAGAACACTGTGCTGGACAATTTACCATTTTTATAACAAGCAGAAGCAAGTCTGCTCTTTGGGGAGTTATTATTGCATCCCTCCAAGTGGCTAGCTTCCAACACAACCCTGAGAAATGGACCAGGTAAAGAACAGTCAGGTCTTTTCATTCTTAGCATGCCCAGCAATCCCCAGCATGCCCTAGGACCTTCAGGGATGCTCAGGGCCCATGGCAGAATGCTTCTCCCAACACACTTTTATCAAATCTAATACCAGAGGTCCTACACAGTAGCATAAGGCAAGAAAAGAAATAAAAGTTACACATGGTTCAAGAAGTAAACTGTCTCTATTTGCAGACAACGTTAACTGTCTGTACAGAAAATACCATGGTATTCACAAAAAAAGTTCCCAAGACTAATATACGAGTTTAGTGAAGTTGCAGGATACAAGGTCAATATACAAAAAATAATTGTATCAATATTTCTCTCTACTAAAAATAAACAAGGATAATAAATAAGCAAAGGACTCATAACAGCACATAAGAAGGGATTTGCCATAGCTTTGTTAAATATTAATCTAGTTAATCAGCTGACTTGGTTTCAGAACACAGAAATGAATTTGATCCTGCATAATAACCTACAATAGAAGAATTATAAGAAAAATGAAGCAGCAACAGAAAGAGAAACCAATGTGGGAAAAAAAAGCATAAACATGTGTGTGTAATTCTTTGATGGAAATATGAGAAAAACATCAACAAAATCCGTAATATTTAAAAATGCAAAAAGGGGTATAAGGCAGTCAAAAGAGCATGCCAGAAAATTAGGGTCATGGGTCGTAATAATTTGGACAAGGGCCCCAAACAACATGCCAACAGTAGGACAACAGACGGAGATTAAGTAGTAATAGTCACAGGGTCCAAAATCGAGGTTTAGATGAGAAAAAAGGAAAGAAATGCCATGTATTCATTGCTGTAATAGATGCTGGCAAATGACTTACAATCACATACTGTAAAAAATAAAAATGAAAAATTTTAAATGCCCAACTTAGGTGAGATAGGGAAGGATGGGGAAGAATGCTGGAGTTTTTCGGTTAAGACATACAATTCTGATGCATGTACTTTATCCAATTATAATCAGTTTTCAATTATCCTCTTTTATAGATAATGAATCACCAATACTGTTGACTCTCTACTACCCTGGCTACTCCCCACTTGAGGGAGGTTTCAGCAGATGGTCCATTTCTATTTTTCTGGTAAAACATTTGTTGTGATAGAAATTTAAAGTTGAGAAGCCAAATGAAATTTTTGAATTGGCTTTAAACTGAAATAATCCTTTCTACCTTGGCCTCTAGTATCAGAGAGAGTTGAGAGTTAGCTATGTTAAGTATTCACTGAAAAAGTACTCTTGAAGCAATACAATTTAAAAAGTGATTTTTCAGCAATTAGAAACTGCTTTCGCATATATACTTTGCAAATAGTTTCAAAGCACTGTCAGTTGTGGTTAATTCCAATATTTCACAAAGTTGAGGTTTTTTTATTTACAAATTCAAAATCATCAAAAATTCTGTAGCATTAGAGCCAGACACAAGCTAGATAAGAATGATCTGATAAGAACAGTAAATTTAAATGTGAACAGTAAATTACTCTCTCATACTCAAAGTTGTCCAAACTTAAGGAGGCAAATATATAAAATTAAAAGTCAAGGACTCCCATATCAGGAATTTTAGTTCCTAAACTAAATAAAACTCAAAATGTTTTTAACTTAAAGAAAAACACAGCTTGTGAAGAGGGATTTTAATAGAGATATGTGAGTGTTAGATTCACATCTGTTGCTTAGTTATTATTAGGAAACTTAAACTGCTTTCCCAGGTTATTATTAACGAATTAATAAGTAATCTATAAAATGATTTTGTAACATTTGGTTTTAAATCACTAATTACAGCATTTTTCAAAATTAGTGTCCTATATGAATACAAAATATATTAAATGCAAAATTGTGAAAATCTGTTGCTATGGAAGTAAGAATCTGTAAATTCTGATGTTTATAATTTGATATTAATTTTTTTCATGAAAAGAATATAATCTGATTCTCACTCAAGGGGTTTAGATATCTTCTTCTTTGTTAAAAACAAAGGAATTTAGAATTATCCTGCTAAGAGATCAAAGAACCTTATAATCATCAAACCAATTTGTGGTTTTAAAAAAGAAAATTATAGGGGAGTTCCCTGGTAGTACTTAGGATTCGGGGATTTCACTGCCATGGCCCAGGTTCAGCCTCTGGTCGGGGAACTGAGACCCTGCAAACTGCGTGGCACGACCAAAAAATAAAATAAGAAAGAAAAAGAAAAATATACTAAGCATTGTATGCAGTAAGAAGTAACCATTATTTGTAATATCTTGTGTATCCCTAACCACAAGTCACAGGGAATAAAAGGTGTTGTCTAGACCTGAACTTTCTTGCTGTCATTATGTCTTACAGAGATCCCAGAATTTATTTTTTCAAAACAGTCTGAGTATAACTTGGAAATACTGTCTCACAGAGAGCTAAACAAAACACAGAAATATAACATCAATTTAAAAAGTCAAAGCTATATCGTGACCCAGAGAATGCTTGACTTATCAAAAGTCATGTAACTAATAAGTAGTGACTGAACCCAAATCATCCAATTTTAAGTCAAAACTACCCTCAGAATTTTCCAAAGAGAGAGGGCCAGCTATATATAGTTAGAAGGGGGTTTGCAGACTTCTAACTTACCTAGACTGACTAACTTACCTACACCTTCTCATGTCATTAAACTTCTCTTTGCCTTTGTTTCCTCTACTTCATGGTGATATTTTGACAATAAATGTAAGCAAATACTTGAATTCTTTGGGAGAAAAGCACTATATGTATTTCACTATGTTAATAACTTCTCGTCTCTACCACAAGTTTCAACTGATATCTTTACTTTTAGTTTTAAGCTGCAAACAACACTATATGTGTGCATGTGCACACCTTTCAGCATGGCTGGCATTCTAAGATCCTTTTCTCCAATTTTCAAAATGCATGAAAAGTAGCACAATATTTTAATTTTTATCATTATCAAAGCCCTGCCACCCAAAGCTCTGCAGAAAACTGTAGAAATTCACAGCAAAATTTTCCACCACATTACTCTCAACTTCTGTGGAAATGCAACTCACAGCTCATATACTATTCAGCCAGCCCCCTGTGCAGCTTAAACATTAGCAGTGGAAGATTAAAATGTATACTGATTTTCAAAATTATAAACAGTAACTTCAATTACAAACTAAAAACCTAGCACATATTTTAAAAAATGCACATCACTAACATTCCTAAAATAACGGAAATAGGTAATCAATATTCTAATAATTCAGTGATTTGCAATGACTTCTGTTTTGTTAAGAGATATAGAATCCAGCCACTTTATATACTCAAGTCTAAGAAAAAGGTTTCCTCAATGTGTTCCTCAATATTGAAAATAGAAAATTATTCATAAGTAACCAAAATTAACAGAAATTTAAATTTAAAGTAATATTTTGTTATCTACACCATTGTTTTTAATTCTTTTGACAGCATATCTTAAAATAATTTAGCTTTGTAACTTATGAAGACATGTAATTAACTTCCTTTTTCCTTTACCAATATATTTACCCAATAACATTAGCATACAGCATTGGAGTATAGCAATCCACTAAAAGTACCCATGTTAAAAACAGAAACAGCAGTTGAAATAAAATATGATGGCACATGATCGGTACATATCTACTGAGCACGGGTTACCAGAGGTGAAGACTGAATAGTAATATCAAAAGTAATGCACATGATTAAATCTTTTCATACTGAGACTCTACTAATAGCAGTGGAATTAAAAAAAAATTGTAGGGTGTAATCACCTTAAATCAAGCTTTATTAATATTTTGAATGAATGAATGAATACCTGAATGAATGACTACTGCAGTCATAATAATATTTAACACCTTGAGATGTTCACAACAATTTGGAATACACAGAGAAGATGACCTGAATACAAACAAACTAGTTGAAATTCAATGTGGTTCACAGTAAAGATGCAGTGCCCTTCTATTTGTAGAACAAAGAATCTCAACAAAAAAACATACATACAACTAAAATATTTTCAAGTGCAATTATCCGAGGCTTTAAAAAGAATATATACATTTTACTATGTAATTCTTTCTTGCCCCCCCCCAACACCACCACCCTATATCTTTTTAATGTTTGGCAAAAGTGAACAACAAACCAGAATACGCATTTTTTTAAAGACTAATTTACTCCTGTTCTATTTAAGAGCAACACACAACCACTTATAACTACAGCCTTTTAAAAAAGCATCCTTATATAAAACAGTGGGGGGGGAATCCCTGCTATACATATGAAGCACAATTTAAGCCCAATACAACTGACCAATCAAAATTAGTGAATGCACTGCATCTCTCTGCAGTGGAGAGAAGCCACAAGGTAGGCTGTCATTCTGCAAAAGCTGCCCAGAACAGGCTTTCCTCTGAAAAGCAGTGCCATTCCTTTTTAGAAAGACTGAATCTAAGTGCTGTCTCTGGAGACAAGAAGCCTTCAGTATGTTAAATTACTTTCATTATGTATTTTCAGATGCTTATTGATTCCACAGTAGGAAGAGTGAGAGACTGCAGCAGCCTCCAAGCAGCACTACATGTTCCATACATTAGCAGTACTGCTGAAACAATGGCACAGTACAGACACACATTTTCACTAAGGTCTTTTTCGAAGAGGTGTTTATGACCCTCTTCCCCCAGTCCTCTACTAACCAGTGAACAAAATGAATCAATCAAAACTGGAAATGCTTCAACTACATCAAGAATTTATCAAATCTTTAGCAGAGGTAAGATGTGTTCCTTATTATAGTATTCAGCTGCTTTTGAACCAGCATAGTGGGGTAAAATTACTTTGAAAAATTTCAGCCTAAATTTTAAGAGTTTATTTGCTTAATTCTACTTATTGCTAAACATGTATCTTTTAGATCTATTTATTTTAAGACATGATATGTTTTAAATGTATTTTTTTAGGATGCAATGTTAAATACAAAGAATATTCTTTGTTGAATCACTATGAAGATAGATATCAGCTTTTTAAGTCACTTCAGATATACTGAATATCCTTAATTTCATCACTAGTCTTTCTGAAGTGTTCAAAAAATGCTTATATTTCTTGAAAGAATCAGTTTTACTATTTAGCTATTATTTATTACTCAATTTTAGGTTTATTATTGGGCATGCTCATTGAAAATTATTTAATTTGCAGTCACCTTTTACATCACACCCTTTACATTTCAATTACATGAACAGTTCATCGATGGAAATTTATAGTGTTTTATCATGGAATCTGTTTTAATCAGTTAAAATTCAAACCATGTGCTGATAAGCAAGCGACAATATTTTACAGCAGGGAATACTTTAAAATTTATTATAAAGATAAGAGGGAATGACAGTATGTTTAATGTATGCTAATTGCTCATAATCTCTGAAAATACAGGTTAACTTCTAAAATGAGAGCAGAAATTGGTTTAAAAAATACAGCTTTTCTTTCATGGTAATATTTGTAATGTTAACTCTATTACTAAATATTATACTTACAGTCTTTGTTAGGAAAAGAGAATATTTAAAGAAACCGTTAAATTTATGCATAACTATGGCTCTAATAATACAGTTTGCTTACTTTGATAAAAAATACTGTGTATGGTGTTAAATAAACACAACTAAAGTAACTTCCAATTAATAGGAAATTATTAGGAACCCTATTCCTTAACCATTTTTTTTTTCTTTTTCACAAGGGCCCAAAGCAGCTAATTCAGTATTTACAACTGACAATATGAAGAATGCATCTGACCCATCACCTCCCTAGCTGTCTGAACCACAAACTGCAGGATATTCTTGCAACAATGATTTTAAGACGTTAAGGAGTTAAAACCAGAGAATATAGGTCTACGTTACTGCTGGGATATAACACATCGACAGTAACCATCCTAAGAAGATGCTATATAAAACAGCCACAAAATGAAAATATAACTGTAAAAGCCTGAAAACAAAATGGTGAGCATTTTTAAAGGGGGAGTTTATAATTTAACATACCAAAATTGTGGAGCCACCAATTCTTGAAGAAACAATGAAACATGGATTGCCAAGAGAATGATATACATTACCAGCAAGCTAAATGAAGCTTTAGCAAGTATTTTTCTGCGCTAAATATTCAGATGTTCGTATCAATTGATATTACTAAAGGATTTTTCCATCTGAGTTTTATGACCAATTATGTATCCTCTTCTAATGAAAACAAACCAAATTAAATAGCAGATGGTTTTTATCAAGAGAACATGGACTGGACTTATAACCAAGTTATGTGACCAAGAAATCATTTCAAAATAATGAGGACTGCTATAGAAACAGATTTACATTTGTAACAAAAGGATGTCTAAGTACATTTTAGAAGCTAGAAACCTTATGTTTCTTTTGTTTTCACATGTTCTGGAAAATAAAGAGACATCATCACATATTCTCTCAAAGGGAAACAATTCCTATCATTTGAGGAAGTTTCTCTCGGTCGTGACTTTTTAAGGCAAAACAAACACAAGTATTTTGTACTGGTCTTTAGAAATTCATCAGCCAACTAAATCTCACAATTCATGCAGTTGAAGTACTGGAGAGAAAAATGAAAGAATTCCTACAAGACATGAAATAAAACACAGCTACTTCACTGTTGTCAGGTAAAAATTCATGTCCAAATCTGTTAATGACATCATGTATCATATTGTGAAAAACTGCTATAGTGAGCCAAAAGGCCCATAAGGCAACAGCAAACAGGTAGGTCAGAAGATGCATGCACCCCACGACACTGTTTAACATTTACAAGAGAAAAGAATCTTGCTCTAGAGTAGATGCATTTTCCTTAATTATCATCTAAATTGACACTCCTGCTTTATTTAATTCTAAATCTAACTGATGTGACAAAGACCTGATGTTTAATCTGTCAGTTCAGAAAATTTGGCACACTTTAAAATTTTCCATTTTTATAGGATTTCAATGCTGGCTAAGACCTTCACTTACTCAAATATATGCCTTTGGTAAGCTCAAAAGAAATTAATAATGTTAGCATTTGTGTTTCTGAAACACTACCTTTAAAATAATATGCATAAATAAAACTATATTCTAAAACTTGTCAAAGGTTACATCAAGTGAAAGGCTAACATGAGTTCTGAAAATTATTAGCTTTTATAATTTGTTATGATTTTGCAGGCAAAATGCTGTACTTGAAATGTGAAATATAGTTGGTTGTATGATTTTATATTTTAACTAAATATACTAATTACTAACATTTTAGCCCAGCAAATCAGACATTATTTTTATAAATTACTCTAAACTTCTATATATTAAAACATAGATATACATGAATTAGCAAGAGTTTGGTTTTTTTCTTTTAATTTTCCTCAAAATGATATACACTGGGTGATTTACACAAAAGGTTTCACAGGAAATGTGTAACTTTAATAGATTCCTCAGAAAATGGGCTTCAGACACTCCTTTTCCCTAAAATTTCATTTTTTGCTTTAAAAATTCTGTTTAATAAAATCAACTGATGCATTCTTTTAAACCACCTTAAAAATGGCTATTTCTTAATATGATATTAAATTTCAATTTTCTCCTTCTACAAGATATGAAAGGGTGTGGTCACAAAATAAATCATTCATTCATTAAGAGTGATTAGTGCTCTTTTACTAAGGTCTGTGGTGTTTTACTTCAAAATAATGTCCTTTTTTTTCCAATTTTTATAAGTTTGATTGTTATAAAGTTCAGTGAGCACTTTCACTGAGAAATATGAAATATTTATCATTTGCCTACTTCAGTGGGAAATAACTCCAGATAACCCCAAACACACTGTTGACTGCTGAATATGAATTTCAATCAAGAACACGGACAAAGTGGTTTAAAACAAACTAGTGCTCTGTGTCATTTGTCATTTTAAGTAAACATTTGTCCTGTTCATTTGAAATCTCATGGGAATAATTATACCTACACTAATTGTGCTACAACATGTTAAAATAGCGTTTATTTTCCACCTACTCACAACATTTTAAAATGAAATCTTAAAACACTGGGCTAAAATTAGTTTTGCATACTGGGTAGTTTTATTATACAAAAATATACTGTATCTCAAATAATAACCTTGAAAAACCCAAATAAGGAAAACCTTTTTAGTTTAGTAAACAATTTTGAACTATATAGGAGCAATCCCCAGTACAGTTATTTCTTCAAATGGGGAACCCAATTTCCTTTTACATCAAAACAATGCAAACCTTGATGTTTTCTAATTCTACATTTTCCATTAATAGTTTATAAATTTAAAAATTAAACTAAGTACACAATAAAAAATTTTTTTTACAAAGAACACAGGTTTTGTACGTCATTTAAATTGCCAAATATCAAATAGTTTATTCTATTTCACTTTCTAGGGAAAAAACCAACTGCTCCAAAAGAATGTGTTTTTCTCCCATTCTGGAAATCAACATGCAGTCTGAATCTAACATTACAGTGCGAGATGACATTGATGACATCAACACCAATATGTACCAACCACTATCATATCCATTAAGCTTTCAAGTGTCTCTCACCGGATTTCTTATGTTAGAAATTGTGTTGGGACTTGGCAGCAACCTCACCGTATTGGTACTTTACTGCATGAAATCCAACTTAATCAACTCTGTCAGTAACATTATTACGATGAATCTTCATGTACTTGATGTAATCATTTGTGTGGGATGTATTCCTCTAACTATAGTTATTCTTCTGCTTTCACTGGAGAGTAACACTGCTCTCATCTGCTGTTTCCATGAGGCCTGTGTATCTTTTACAAGTGTCTCAACAGCAATCAACGTTTTTGCTATCACTTTGGACAGATATGACATCTCTGTAAAGCCTGCAAACCGAATTCTGACAATGGGCAGAGCTGTAATGCTAATGATATCCATTTGGATTTTTTCATTTTTCTCATTCCTGATTCCCTTTATTGAGGTAAATTTTTTCAGCCTTCAAAGTGGAAATACATGGGAAAACAAGACACTTCTGTGTGTCAGTACGAATGAATACTACACTGAACTGGGAATGTATTATCACCTGCTAGTACAGATCCCAATATTCTTTTTCACTGTCATAGTAATGTTAATTACATACAGCAAAATACTTCAGGCCCTCAATATTCGAATAGGCACAAGATTCTCAACAGGGCAGAAGAAGAAAGCAAGAAAGAAAAAGACGATTTCTCTAACCACACAACACGAGACTACAGACATGTCACAAAGCAGTGGTGGGAGAAATGTAGTCTTTGGTGTTAGAACTTCAGTCTCTGTAATAATTGCCCTCCGGCGAGCTATGAAACGACACCGTGAACGACGAGAAAGGCAAAAGAGGGTCTTCAAAATGTCTTTATTGATTATTTCTACATTTCTTCTCTGCTGGACACCAATTTCTGTTTTAAATACCACCATTTTATGTTTAGGCCCAAGTGACCTTTTAGTAAAATTAAGGTTGTGTTTTCTAGTCATGGGTTATGGAACAACTATATTTCATCCTCTATTATATGCATTTACTAGACAAAAATTTCAAAAGGTCTTGAAAAGTAAAATGAAAAAGCGAGTTGTTTCCATAGTAGAAGCTGATCCCATGCCTAATAATGCTGTAATACACAACTCTTGGATAGATCCTAAAAGAAACAAAAAAATTACCTTTGAAGATAGTGAAATTAGAGAAAAATGTTTAGTACCTCAGGTTGTCACAGACTAGGGAAAAGGCTAAGTTTCACCAAACCCACACTCAGAAGTTTTAAATTTAAACTGTAAAAAATTACTGCCAAATATAAGAAAAACATTTTAAGTACTGGTTATGTTGTAAATTTTCAATGTAAATGTCAAGATTAGATTAGGTCATATATATTCAATTTCTTCATTACTTAATGTATTTGTTGCATGGCAGTTTGTTAAGGTAATATCATGTGTATATTTTGTCAATATTATGTCCAACAGAAGATATTTATGTAAGTCATATTTTCTAAAGAATAAATACATAGCCTTAAAACACTGTATAACTTTAAAATATAACTGACACAGGTATCCTTGCTCTTTTTTTTTATAAAGTGTATTGTTTCTAAGCCACAAACTATATCTATATGTTAACAACTGGAATAGCATTTTAACATAAAAAGCAAAATTATGGGCTCCAAGCAACCAAAATGACCCAGGATTTTCTATACCACTATATTATGTTTTCTAGCATAGTCTACTTGCTATAATATTTGATTCATCAAAAATAATGAACTATATATGAAACTTTATCCTTTTTGGAATGTAGGAAACTGTAGGATTTATCAGGATTTTAAAATTCAAGAACCAAAAAACAAACAACCGTGTATATGCACATCAAGATAGGGAAACTTCTGAAATTCAAGTTTATTATGAAAAAGAGACTGATTTTCTAAGATCAAGGGCACTATGCCTATAATATACAAATGAACTGACAATAAAAGGAAGGAAGAAAATTAAGGCTTCTTTCCTCCTTCCTCACTTTGGTTGAGTTAACCCAAATGCTCTGGAAATACAGTATACTGGCAAAAACCAGTGCATTAAAATAAACAGACATCCTAACTTTATTCAAGTCAGCCTTTTTGTATAACAGAAGTTAACTACTAAAATCTGAATACAAGGAAGGAAAAAAAAAGCCTTTATGTCATTATAGAAAAGCCAACTCTTTCTAACTTTAGAAACATAACAACTTTAGAGTCATACAATTTACACAATGTTCCTACACTCTCAGAGCTCCCAAGTGTTTCCAAATATAGTAGTCCTTTTCAACTCTCAAAGTCATTAAAGTGGCAATAAATCTTGTGAATTTTTTTACTCTACACCACGTAATTAAATTTAAAGCATTTTGCCTCCAATCCCCAATTCATGTTAGAAAACTGTGAAATTACTAATCCTAACTATAGATATCAGGTTTGAGAATCTCATATCACACAAGTATTTTCCAATTGTTATAATCTAATAATCTATTGATGAGTGCTAATTATCACTGTACCTGAAAAACAGCAATAAGTTATTTAAAGTAGGCAAATACTTGCTCCCTTGTAATGGGTTAACTGGACAATTCTTTATTGTTTTTTCATACTGTATTCACTAAATCAAGTAGCAACTCATTTTTAAATAAAAAATTTTTATGTCATTCAATAATAATCTCTCATTGAAAGAAACATGTTTTCATTAGGTGGTCTTCTATAATTAAAAATTAAATGTTGGACTGTGAAGAAAACAACCAATTCAATAATATACCACTTTTATGTAAATAAATGAAATTCATCCAATTTAGTTTACTGAATACCTTATCCCTTGGGGAAATGAGAACCATGCAATAGCAGGAATTCATTGAGGTTTACATGACAAATTTAACAGTGATATATTTCTGATAATAATGTTATGTTGACATAATGTCAAATCTTGGCAAAGAAGCGGTTTCCTCCTGCCTTACTTTGTATTCTTTTATGGAATTAAAGAAATGCTTCAATTTGACAAAATGTAGCATAAACAACTAAGACTAATTTTTTGAAAACTTAAAGAGAAATTAGTATTGCATAAAGACATTAAGAAAATTTTCATTCGACAAATATATTTAGCACAGAGTATCTCCTAATATATTCATTTTAAAAATTTTAAATAATTTTGTACTTGGATTTCTGAGCATAAATATTTTAATATTTAGCTTTATAATCTTAATAAAAATTAGACTATTTTTAGAAAAGTCTTCATGTTAAGAAAAATCCATTGTGTTCTAAATATTTTTCATCTTCAAGTCTATAAACATGCCAAAGAACTCAGTTTAAAAACATTCTTCTAATAAATCTGCCTAAACTGCGTTCATGCCCTCTTGTTCTCTGTAATAAGAAATCTAACAAAATAAAGAACAAATAGCAAATATTATAATGTTGCCCTCTAAGCTGTTACTACTTCTACACTTGACACTGGAACTATTAACAAGCATTTCTGCCCACCTGTAATAATCTTTCAGACATACAAAAGTGCACCCACTGGTTTACAACAAAGAATATTCATATTTACCAGATAACCTCTAGTAGCTTTTCAGTGTTAAATAATATGTAAACCAAAATAACATTTATGTTAAAAGTTCAGCTTTTAAAAACAAGTCACAAATATGTTTGCAATTACTGATCTCAGCTTAAAGAAGAGAATGAGAAGCTTAGATAATTTTTTATTTAAATGTTGTTCAATGAAAAGGTGAAATAGTTTTATTTTTCTTATGATGGCCCTTAACACAATGTGTAAATTTTTTACTTTATTTCAAATAATTTTACCAAAAAAGCGTTAATGCTAATTCTTCATGTTAGAATGAAATTTTTAAATGCAAAAGCAATAGAGGTAACAATACATTCAATATGGGATCTTCTTAAAATCATATTTTTCTATCCATATGCCACAAATAATATCAATTTCTATATAGCTAACTGGGTTAGTTCTTGAAAACTACTAAAAACTATTCTTTTAAAAACTAACCAAAGATGAGCTCAACAAGATATGGAACTGTTGTTTTCTCTTTTGTTTCCTAATTTAAGGTCATTGTTATTCTACCAACTAGTACCCAACTGATGTTCAGAAATAATAAAAATGAATTATTTACAATGATGCTTTATTAAAAATGCCATTCATAGCAATGAATAATTCTATACTTCTCCTCCATAAGTCAATTTTTAGGTATATGGTCTATTTTTAATCCCCCAAATAAAATTATAGCAAAATCTCAGCTCTCTGGACATTAAAAAATCAAACTCCTCATTTCACTGAGATTAGACTTAAACGTAAAAACCTAAAAGTATAAGAAAGGAAGTGCTTATTCGTAGGGCTTTATTCAATACAGTAATTTCAAGACTACCTTCCAAAGTCAATAAAACTTTTGGTTTTATTATATTTTATGATTGTACATTTAAGTGAGCTTTGTAATTCAATTAACATTTGAATCCTTACAAGGTAGAAGGCATTGTGGCTGAAACTCATATATTACCCTCAGAGCTTAAAATCTAGAATCGAGGTATTAAAAAGTATGGTAATACCTATGAAAAAAGCAGAATGTGGCAAATGTAAATTAAAAAGAATAAAGTTCTTAACAAACTTAATAAGAAAAGAAGTATGTTGGATTTAAGAACAATATAAACAAAAGCATTGTTGAGGAAAGCTACTAAAGCATATCCTGGAAACAGTAAATTGTTCTCTTTAGAAGAAAAATAATACAGTAGTGAGAAGTTGATATGGTAAGTTAAATTAGAACCAAAAGACAGAGGCCTTAAATGCCAGCAGAGAAATCTGAGCAGGGGAATAACGCGATAAGAAATGAGCTACAGGGAAAAACAAACAAACAAAAAACAGCAATATGTAGAAAGAGTTGATTGAGTAAGACACAGAAATGGGAAGCTGAGAAAGCAAAGAAAACACAGAGGATAGGAAGCTACTGCCATCACCTTGATAGGTAAGGAAAGGCCTGACAACAAGTGCTGGCAGTAGCTCTACAAAGGAGCATACAGATGCGACAGGCAACATCAATGCAGAATCAATACGGTATCCAACTGACTAGAAAGCCAACTGTTATAAGAGAGTGAAGAATTCAAAATGATGGCCATAAAAAGAAGAAATTAGATTTCCTCAATGATCTAAGAACTTTTTAAATTATGCTTTGAATAAAGTACATGGGTAACAAGGGCAAAAACAAAAAGAATTTCTGGCAAAGCAGAAAATTCAATTAAGTAAAATAAACAACTATTCAAGAATGTTCTAGTTATTACAAATATCCAAAATGAAAATTCCTATTTGATGTTTTAAATTATCTACTTTATATTTCACATATTGGTTTATTCAGTTTTTCCATTAAACGCATTATTTTCTTCTTTGGTACTTTTTTCAATTATAAACAATGGCAAAATTCCAAGGTATACAAAGCAAAAAATATAAATATGATCCTTTGCTTCTTTCCTAATAATTTATTATAAATATCCATCCAACTCATTATATACATATCACCTTCATTCCTTGCTAATGGTTGCGTAAGAATAATTTTTAAAAATTAAAAAATCATATAAGCAATGTTTCTAAAAATAATATTGATAAAATATCAAATACTTAAACCTTTTTCTATTATAATTAAATAGCTTCAAGCTACACTTCAAAAAGGTAAGAAAGGTAACTTAGCAAACTGTGAAGCAGGTTCTTTTTCTAAATGGAAGTTAAAAGCAAGGGAAAAACCATAAAATAATTTATTTCTTTTCTTCCTTTCCACTCAGTAAGAAATATAAAAACTAGAGAAAACTTTTGACACCTATTTTCTTTACATCTCAGAGATAGACACCTGTGTGAGACCCCTATGGGACTGGCGTGAAGTCAAGGAAAGCTAAATGTGAGATGACTAATAATAAATCTTAGGGAAGAGAGAAGCTCAGATCACAATATAAACAAGAAATATAAGGAGATAATTAAACCCAGATAAGACAGGAAAAAGATCTAAAATACTCAGAGATGCTCAACTCTTAAGAGAAATACAAAGAGAACACAAAACTGTGGGTTAGAGAGTTCACAAAAGAAAGCTAATTTGAAGACTTGCTAAAAAGCATTCCAAACAATGAAAGGATTAAAATAAAACCCAGACAACAGATAGACTGGACAGATTAGTAATATGATAACATATATTACATCATAAGAAGTAGAATGAAAGAATATTATAACAATTCACAAACATCTGGAACACAGTAGTACTGAGATGTAGAAACAAAAGGAAAATTGGGTTCATCGTTAATACGAAAGCTATCACCTTCGAAAGAATACTCATTTTTATGAGAGAAAAAGAGATGAGCAAATTTAACACAGTAATATTTCTCCCCGGCTCATGATAAAATAAGGTGTGAAAAAAACCCTAAGTATCCCTACCCTTCTATTCACACTTTTTTTTTTTTTTTTTTTTTTACAGACCTCTATAAGCTGTATCCATGGTTTTCAACCATGACAGCTTTGTACTTCCACCAGCAAGTGGTAAAAAGCACTGTCATTCCTATCAGGGCCACCAATATCAACTCCATACCATTATCAAACCAGAAGCATCAAGTAAGATAAAAAAGGAGAGCTCAGTCTGTCTGGGATTGAGGTCATTTCCCTCACCCTGCTTCCATGAAAGCAATTATGTCATATTTCTGAGAGACATTAAGCAAGACAGACTACCAAAACACATCCACCAATTTTTCAGGGAGAAAAGAAAAAGCAGCAAGAGAAGATAATAACGTTATGAGGAATCACTTTCCACTCAGACAGTTCTGGACATATAACACTAATAAGGGATGCAAAATGAAAAATTTTTAATTTAACATAAAAAATTTTAATGCTAACAATGAGAGTTCTGGCCATATGAGACACAGACTGTAGGAATGAGAAATACATATGGGACTGATATATATACACAGCAGCCTTTAATATTATACACAATCCCATATGTCATATGGTATGTGGAATACTGATTGGGTAGAGAAGAACCAAACATATGTATTTCACTCTAATATTGTTAATGCCTCACTCAGAAATGTAAAAAATCAAACTACATAATATACACTTAAACAATTTTCTTCCCAATTCTTAAAAAGCTGCAGTCTTTCTTTTGCTGTTGAATTTTTTTCCAAGTATCACTTCTTACAAGCAACAAAATGCTAGCAAACTGTAGTTACCTAAATTTATTAAACTGTATTTAATCCACACAATAAAATAATGGTCTGTAATACTAATATCACCTTTCATAATGCTTCCCCAAAAAAGTGACTGATAAATACTAATGGAAGAGTAAATATTTGTGAAATTGAAAGGAACAATTTTTAAACTTCTGACCCTACGGAACCTTGTTTAGGAGAGAGTTCCTCAAACTATAGCCCACCTACATCAGAACCTCTATGGTGTCTGTTTGGAAACTGCAGTTTCTGGGCCCCACCTTTACGTTAGGAGTCAGAACAGCTATGGCTGCAGCCCTGAATAATAAGTTTTAATAAGTACCCTCAGGTGATTTGTGTGCTAAAGCTTAAGGACCATTACTTTATATACCAGAAGACAGACTGTGTATCAAAGCGACAGACATTCAAGTAACTAATAAATGAAAAGATATAGAAGCAGCTCTGAACTCAATTCAGGCCACAGTGCCTTCTTAAGGAAAAAATTTTTAAGCTTACTTCATTTTAACTAATAAAATTTTAATTGAACCATATATACTATAGTTCAGCAGGACATCTGTTTCCTTAAGAAATAAAATTCTATTTTCTAAAAAGAAGTTACCTAGGCAGAAGTTTCCTTTAAAAATCATATACTCAGAAGATAAAATAGTACTAAACATAAAGAAGATGACACTATAAAGTGTTACTTTCACTTCATTCAGCCAAAATATTCTGTCAATTATAAACTGCACAACTAGTGTTTGTCATAATGTTATCTTATTCTGACCAGAAGGTAAGCACTACACTGGCATATTTTTGCTCATTTCAATACAAAACTTATTACTTCTAAAATAAGTTCTCAGGGAAAATACTAAAAAACTCTATTTTGTGTATCTTTTGAACAGATGTCACTAAAGTTAGGTAGATGGTTTGAGTCAAACATTTTTCCTTTATTATTGTAATTTCCTTTGTTTGTGCCATCAACACAATTTAGGAAATATTCAGCTACTCTTTGGTAATTTATGACTACTTTAATTTCCTATTCTGTTTTATAACAGTTTAAGTAACAATGGTATTCAGCGTTACTTAAATACTTCAAATGGTATTACAGAAGCACTACCCTGGGAACATTTCTTTTTAACCCTTTCACTAAGAATTCTTTCCAACAACACTGATATTATTTTCTGTTGTAATTCTTTTGCTTTTTTAGCATTTTCACTGAATCACAGAACCAACAGAACCATAGAGTGAGTTAGCATTATTGAAAATGGGCTGCTAGTGAATACAATTTAAATATATAAAGAAAACAGTTTAGGTGATTGAATATAGCCACCTTACAGAAAAACATGTGCCAAAAAATACATTTCAGATAAACAATGACTTTGGTGTAGGGCTTCCTGGAGTTTCATAAATCCCCTGAAATTGTGTGCAAAATTTAATGTGTATCTGTATGCGTGCTTTTTCCCTGCAGCAAACATCTACAAATTCAAAAAGATCCTCACAAGAGCATGTCGTCTAAAACTAAAACAAAAACTTTTTTTTTTTAATTATTATTTTTTTTTTTAACCACGCCACGCGGCATGCAGCATCTTAGTTCCCCAACCGGGGATCGAACCCACGCCCCCTGTAGTGGAAGCACGCAGTCTTAACCACTGGACTGCCAAGGAAGTCCCTAAAACAAAAATTATTCTTAGTGTTAGGAAGAAAGTAGGAAAGCAAAATTGGTAAATATTATACATAATTTATTTATAGCCTTCCTTATTCTAAGAAAAATATAAGACAACTTTTAAAAGCATCCAATTTTAGATAAATTAAATGAGGAAATAAATATAATAAAATCAGATCAAACAGAATGAAAAGAACGAGAAAAGTTAAATTAAAATTAATCCTGGTTGGGCTTCCCTGGTGGCGCAGTGGTTTAGAGTCCGCCTGCCGATGCAGGGGACACGGGTTCGTGCCCCGGTCTGGGAAGATCTCACGTGCCGCGGAGCAGCTGGGCCCGTGAGCCATGGCCGCTGAGCCTGTGCGTCCGGAGTCTGTGCTCCGCAACGGGAGAGGCCACAACAGCGAGAGGCCTGCGTACCACAAAAAAAAAAAAAGAAAGAAAGAAAGCAATGCAGGCAGCATCAATGGAGAAGAGGAACCATTACATTAAATTCTTTTTCTCTTCTCTCCCAAGCACTTATTTTTCCTTTTTTTTTTTTTTTTAAGTGTTAAATGTGATTTTAATAAGTAGAGGAGATGAGCAGAAAGAAGATATACATCCAGGTGGGAATCACATAGCGTAAACCAGATGAAGAATCAGAAATGGAAGATGTGCAGTTTTTCCCAAGGTCAGTTCACTCGAAAATGAACACAACCGCGGTACTTTCAGGATCGGTTAAATGAAGTCTTGATAAGGAGCTCATACTGTGAGCCGATGCAGAACTGACTTCCTCCAAGAGGTCCATGTACAAACAAACATGCCTTGGACATGTATTATAGAGTAAGCTACCACATCTGTTCCTTATTTGGCTTCCTTTAAGAGGCAAGGGTGCTATGTGCCACATAATGACCTCACAATCCAAGTACGAGCTGGACTGGAATTCTGGGACCTCGAGTATTTTTCCTTCTCTAAAGACTGAGGTCCCTAGGGATTAGGGCAACTCACCCCAGTGCAGACAGCCTCAAAATCTTTCCCAGTGTGCTTCCCCCCACCATTCCGATCGGGGATGGGGTGTGGCGGCCTGGGCCCCCTGCTAGTTGAGGCAGGGGCAGCAGAAGCAGCAGACGGTCCGGCAGGGGTTCTTCTTCTTGTACTGCACGGCCTTGCGCACCTGCACCTTGTCCTGGCCGGTGTAGTCGAGTGTCTTCTGCACGTTGAACTCGATGACGTCCGGGGTATCAGCCTGCTGCTCCACCAGCATGGCCATCTGCAGGAAGAGGTCATGCAGGTCGCAGATGCGGCTCTCCAAGCCGCAGCATCTCACGGTGGCGGCTCTCGATCTCGTTGACGGCCGCCCGCACACGCTTCACGTCCGCCAGCAGGTTCTCTGAGAACACGTCCCACTTGCCTTGTTCGAACATGTCCTCAATCTGGTCGCCTGACATGTCCTTGCCCATGATCTCCAGGTGGCGCTGGATGCGGATCTTGCAGTTTTCGCGCTGCTTCATCTCGGCCTGGTTGTACTCGTGCATGGCGGCCTGGGAACGGGTGGGTGAGAGCGCTGTACCGTGCGCGCGTGATGTGCGCCACGGGCGAGTGCGCGCCGTGCTGCGACTCAGCGTCCTCGCTCAGTGCCTTCATGGCGCTCAGCTTGCGGTGGATGCTCTCGCCCTGCGCCTTGATGTCCTTGGCAAGAGTTGATGCGGCGCTTGATGATACTGAGGCGCCACATGGACGTGAGGAAGCGGGTGTTCTGCTTCCCCAGCCGCTTCACGTCGGCAGTCAGCTGCTGGTTTTCATCCTGAAGGTCCTGGATGTCTCGGTACCAGGATTCCAGGATGTGGTCCGTCTTGAACATGATATCCTCGGGAGGTGAGTCAAATTCATCGTCCTTGTCTGGGAACTTCTGTTCATATCGCTTGGTTACTCCACAAGTTCTACTAACCGGTCCTTCATTATGCTTTGGGGTTGAGATGTGGTTTTCTTCTCTTTTTCCTCTTCATCCATTTTGTCCCCTTGCTGCAGCTCCATGTCTTCATTTGTCTTATTTTTCCCTTTAACACACTCTTCAGATGGACTGATTCTTTCCTCAAAGATGGTTTATAATTTCTGTGAGTTCATGGACCACAACCAGCATTCTTTCCTGGCCAGATTCAACAGACAGTCTTTCCTTGAGGATACCTGCTTTGGGGATGATGATCTTGTTGAGAAGGCTTTGGAGAGCTGACAGATGTTCCTCTCAGGTCCACAGCTCCTTACCTTACCTATCCCAGTGTGAGCAGGAATCCTTGGTAGGAGCTGACATGGCCTTGCGTCACTAGCTCTGGGTGTTGAAAGCTGGCCGCTCCATCTGATTTCTTGAAACCCTATTCTTTTTTTTGAATTTTATTGTATTTATTTTTTATACAGCAGGTTCTTATTAGTTATCTGTTTTATACGTATTAGTGTATATATGTCAATCCCAATCTCCCAATTCATCCCACCACCACCGCCCCCCACCACTTTAACCATTACATTAAAATTTTTTTAATTGCTTTTAAGCTGTACAAGTCCTTCAACTTCCACTAACAAATAATATTGTTACAGCCTCTACCCAAAATTTACAAAAGTCCCAACTTCACACAATTCTTTTGTCTTAGAGCACTTTTTGGTTCTCATTAGCACCTCCACCAGAGTACAAGTGGAAGAAATAAATAATAAGTGCAAGGAGAAGTCCTCTTCTTACTAGCTGTGTGATCCTAGGAATGTTACTTGTCTCATCCAGACTCTGTTTCCCCAACTGCAAAATGATAACATCTACCTCAGAGGCTGTTGTGAAACCTCAATGAGATAAAATATATACAGTGTTTAGCACAGTACTTGCCACAAAGCAAACAATGACAGCTTTTATCATTTTTCTGAAATTTTATTTTTTTAATGTATTTTCAATTCAATTATGTCATGTAGTTACCAAAAAAATCACTATGTATTGATTACTGTAGTTCCTCAAAAAGTACTTTTTCTCGTCTCAGTATTTGAGATCTGATTTTCACTTTACTGTGTTTATTCTACATCAGTGCCCAACTTGAACTTGAATATCTTCATAGTAATACTTCACTATTGTGTTACCAGAAAAAATACACAAGAAATGTATATTATGCGATTTTTTAAGAAAAAACAAAAAAGATGTCATTTTTGTACATATAAGAGTAGAACACACGACCACATATGATGACGTATAACCACTGTCACTTTCAAAATATATAAATTCATCCTTTAGTTCTATTTCTAAAGAAAGAAGGATAAGAGGAAAGCAATACTGGAGGGACCTACTATATGCTAGACAAGGTTGAAAGCAATCTATAATTTTGTCTCATTAAATCTACCCAAAAGTCCTTTGAAATCTGAGAGAATTTACCTTGTCGATATTCACACAGTTAGCAGGAGCGATGCAAATGGGATTTAAATCAAGCTCTAGATGGCTTCAAAGCCTATGTTCTCCTGTCTCTTAATCACAAACTACATAGCAGGAACAATTACATTACTTTATGGTATAATTTTATGACATTCTGAAGTCTCTAAAATGTTAATAAAGTGAATACTACTTTGATGGAAGAAAAGTTTGTGTATACTGTGCTTTTCTAGTTATTACATTAAAATAACTAGCCTGCAAGTGCCCATTCAACAAAATTTGTTCATAAATCATTTATCCTCAGTACAAGTCTTCCCAGCTACTCCTTTTCAGTTTTTATTTTCATTGCTACATTTTAACCTACTCTAGAATATCAATTTCATTACTTTGTTTTAGGGAGAAAGTCTCCACATCAATTAGATGTCTGTTCTTAAGTATCCCCAAACATTATTTTAAAAAAAACAAACAATACGTTCTCTCTCTCCTCCACCCTCTGTCCAGCAATTACCACTGTTCAGTATTTATGGAGAAGACCAAGCCGAATTTCTCAGAACACAGTTTAAAAACGAACAAGAGGGCTTCCCTGGTGGCGCAGTGGTTGAGAGTCCGCCTGCTGATGCAGGGGACAAGGTTCGTGCCCCGGTCCGGGAAGATCCCACATGCCACGGAGCGGCTGGGCCCGTGAGCCATGGCCGCTGAGCCTGCACGTCCGGAGCCTGTGCTCCGCAACGGGAGAGGCCACAACAGTGAGAGGCCCGCGTACCGCAAAAACAACAACAAAAATATAAATAAATAAATGATAAAAACGAACAAGATTTTGAACTACTAACCTTACTAGGAAATTCTATGAAAAATGTTCTGTTCACATTTTTCTTCCTGTATTGAGATCCTGACTAAATATTATTCTTATTTCTGTTAGAAGTTAAGTAACTATGGCTCATAACCAGGCTCCATCACATGCCTATAACCAGATCTGGAATAACATCCTACAAGCATCCCGAAGACCAAGAATGAACATAACTGTAAAACAGAAACAGTCTTAGAGACAAGCACACAGTAGGGTTTTAAAACATATGTATCAGCAGAGAATTGAATATGTAAACCTGATTAGAATAAAAAGTAGTTTTCTTGTACTCCCAAATTATTTACCTGTAAAACCTTAAATTGGCCTGAGGCCATTATTTGTTTCTTAACAGCAACAGGGGAAAAAAATGTATAATTAGCCATGATATCAGAAGAGTATGCAGGATACTTTATAAGCCCTATCCCATTACAGCTGTTTACTTTAAAAATATTAGTTAACATTTCATATCTGTGTATAAAAAAGGTATGTTTCCTGCCAATAAAAAGACATATAACTCTGGCACTTTCTTCTTGAGGAGAACCAGGACACATTAAAACACTGTATTTTATTTTGTTTTGACTCTAATGTCTTTCTAGGGCGGAACTTTACAGATCAGCCATTCTCTTTCCTCCAAAACACAAAGAATCCTCCTTCCATGTAGCTGATATGGTATAGATGCATTTGTTTCTTATTTGCTGCCAGAACAAACTACCACAGACTTAAGAGGCCTGAAAGCTACAAATTTATTATCTTCCAGTTTTGGAGGTTAGAAGTCCAAAATGAGTCACAGTGGGCTAAAATCAAGGTGTTGGCATAGCTGCATTCCTTTCTGGAAGTTCTAAGGGAGATACCATCTCCTTGCTCATTCAATTTGTTAGCAGAGTTTAATTCCTTCAGGTTGTAGCACTGAGGTCCCCATTTCCTTGCTGCCTGTGAGCTGGGGACAGTTCCCAGCTACTAAAGGACATCTGCATGTCCATGAGTCCCTTCCTTTATCTTCACAGCCATCAATGGCAGGTTAAGTACTTTCACGGTTCAAATCTCTCCTGCCTCTTCTTCTACCATTGCAGCTCTCTGGCTCACTCTTCTGCCTTCCTCTTTCACTTTTATAAACTCAAGTATTTAGAACGGTCCCATCTGGATAATCCAGACTAATCTCCGATCTCAAGGTCCATAACCTTAATCACATTTGTGAAGTCCCTTCTGCCACATAAGGTAATATATTCAAAGGTTCCAGTGACTAAGATGAGAATATCCTTGAGGGGGCGCACTATTGTGCTTACCATACAACACCACATGCTGAGCTGCACTGACTTGAAGCGAGGAACAAAAGAGCATGTCACCACCTTTTGGCTAAAGAAGAAAAGTTCTTAGGATAAAACAGTTCAAAATGCTAAGCAATCTTCATCAAATACTACTACTATCAGAGAATCCATCAATTTAAGTAGACATTATCATTAAATCCTTACTTCTTTTTAAATGGAAAAACATCTAAATATATTAACAACTTACTCAAAGCTAACTATATTTCTCACTGTAAAATAGCACTGGTTTCTACCATTAGGCTCTCTCTCTGTTCACTTTCTTTATGTTCCACAAATCTTTATCTGGAAGAAAGCTTCTCACAAAGCTAAAGACACACTGGAAGACACACAGGCTTAGATGAGGTTTTCTGAAAACCATGACACTTTTTCTATCACAGAAACAAAAATGAATTTGTTAAAATGGTAATAAGACCCATGAGTGCAAGACAACCAGCCAGAATCTTAGAATCCCCATATTAAATATATCTGAAGACTAAAGAAAGGGTGTTGCTGCTTTAAACTAGTTTTGGAAAAGCGAAAGAATAACTTCTATGGGTATAATTTTTCTGTTGCTCTTCTAAGTAAACAAAAGACTTGCCTTAGAGAATAGATGAACAGAGAGAAAAAAGATCCCATAAAACTGATTTTAGTCTTTAAGTAAAAATTTCCACAAAATGTCATCCTTCCAAAACAAAGTAATAACTTTTAATACCAGTAGACTCCAAAAGGCAAAGTAATGATAAAGTGCCTTGGCAAATTTATTGTTCTAAGTCTGTAAGGTTACTTAGACTCTATGAAACGTTCTTGTATCCATTCATTCTTTGGGAATACAGAGATTTTATATACATAAAATTCAAGTCTGCACTGAACATTACCTCTAAGCATATTTAAAAACTAAAATTAGTTTGGAATCTCAACCTACAGAAATTTTTATCAAAGTGATTCAAATTTACAATGCTCATTTGATTTTATGGACTTTGAGTGCATATGCGCAAAAGGCACATACGAATTATTTTAGTCTAGTTTCCACTAATGGCAGAGTAAATTGGTCAAGCATAGTTTCCTGCAGATAATTTCTAAACCTAGATTAGCCATTTTTAAGAACACACTTATTTGAAGGCCCTGGAAAGTGATCAAAGGCAGGAACATAGGGAAGGAAGGGTTACATTTGAAATATATAAATTTCAATGGGTAAGGATTCCAAGTTTGGCGTTTTTTGCCTAAGGGCACTGACCACCATTACCGCCATCAACTCCCATTCCAATGCCCACAGTTCTTGCAGCAGAAAAATACAGATTTACAGTCCAGAGATGGTAGAGAACACGAATTAAGACAGAGTAACTATAAATTTAGAAAGAAAAATCCTAAAAAGAATAGAGCCACAGCAGGAGCAAGACCCAAATCCCTGGCTTACCATTAAAATATACACATGGGGGAGAAGGGAGGACCCAGGAGGAGGGGGAGAAGGGAGGATCCAGGAGGATGGGGAAAAGCAAGCAAAAATCAGAGGGGTGTCTACCAGTAAAAGACTGGCAAGCCATGTGAGTTTACTGCTGTTTTTAGACTGATGGTTTTCCCCAAACAGTACACAGCTCAAGCAGCAGAAAGCTGGGGCCTTACTATAACTTGAGGTGTCACAGGACAGAGCTCAGAGCTGAAAGAGCAACTGGAAATTTAGGAAGGAAACTCTAAAGGAAAAAAAGATACACAAAACCTGAGGCCCATGATCTTAGTATCAACTCTGACAAAATTCTTGGTGACATCTAAACTACAGAGGTACAGGGCTGATCTATCTATCAGGTACCAGGTTACTAAAGCAATAGCTATAAACCAGAAGAACTGAGCAGAGATGAAGACCACACAGTACAGGGGAAAGAATGTGTAGCTTGAGATCAGAGAACTTAACTGCCAGCTGGAACAATAACAACAAAAAACAATCCTCAGAGAACACAGTAGAATCTCAAATGACAAATATATTATCCACAATGTCCAGTTTTCAACCCAAAATTACTCCATATGTTGGATCAACAGTACAGAATAGAGAGCCCAGAAATAAACCCATACACCTACCTTCAACAAAGGTGGCAAGAATACACAATGGAAAAAAGACAGTCTCTTCAGCAAGTGGTTGGGAAAAGCTGGACAGCCACATGTAAATCAATGAAGTTAGAACACACCCTTATACCATATACAGAAATAAGTCCAAAGTGGCTTAAAGACTTAAATATAAGACACTACACCATAAAACTCCTAGAAGAGAACACAGGCAAAACATTCTCTAACGTAATTCGTATCAATGTTTTCTTAGGTCAGTCTCCCAACGCAACAGAAATAAAAGCAAAAATAAACAAGTGGGACATAATCAAACTTAGAAGCTTCTGCATAGCAAAGGAAACCATAAACAAAACAAAAAGACAACCTATGGATTGGGAGAAAATATTTGCAAACAATGTGACCGACAAGGGCTTAATTTCCAAAATATACGAACAGATCATACAACTCAAAACCAAAAAAAACAAACAACCCACTCAAACAATGGGCAGAAGACCTAAATAGACAATTTTCCAAAGAAGACATACAGATGGCCAACAGGCACATGAAAAGATGCTCAACACTGCTAATTATTAGAGAAATGCAAATCAAAACTACAATGAGGTTATCACCTCACACCAGTCAGAATGGCCATCATTAAAAAGCCTAGCAATAACAAATGTGGGAGAGGGTGTGGAGAAAAGGGAACCCTCATACACTGTTGGTGGGAATGTAAGTTGGTAACAGCCACTATGGAGAACAGTATGGAGGTTCCTTAAAAAACTATAATAGAGTTACCATAGGATCCAGCAATGCCACTCCTGGGTATATATCCGGAGAAAACTATAATTCAAAAAGATACATGCACCCCAATGTTCACAGCAGCACTATTTACAATAGCCGAGACAGGGAAGCAAACTAAATGTCCATTGACAGATGAATGGATAAAGAAGATGTGGTATATAGACACTATGGAATACCATTTGGTAAAAAAGAATGAAATAATGCCATTTGCAGCAACACGGATGGACCTAAAGAATATCATACTAAGTGAAGTAAATCAGAAAGAGAAAGACAAATGCCATATGATACTTATATGCAGAATCTAAAATATGACACAAATGAACTTATTTATGAAACAGAAACAAACTCACAGACAGAAAACAAACTTATAGTGCCCAAAGAGGAAAGGAAGTGGGGGAGGGATAAATTAGGAGTTTGGGATTAGCAGATACAAACTACGTACTATATATAAAATAAATAAACAACAAGGTCCTACTATATAACACAGGGAACCATAGTCAGTATCCTCTAATAAACCATAACAGAAAAGAATATTAAAAAGAATGTATATATATATGTATAACTGAATCATTTCTCTGCACACCAGAAACTAACACAATACTGTAAATCAACTATACTTCAATAAAAAATTATTCCACATGCAAAGAAACAGATGTACATAACCCATACTCATGAAAAAAAAATTTTAAAGGCAGATCAAAGAAATTGACTCTGCAAGTGGGCTCATACAAGGGATTTAGTAGACAATGACTTCAAAACAGCTAATATTTCACCTGAAGTAATTCAACATAAGCACTAAGTAGATTGTGCTAAATTAAAGATGCATGTTGTAATCCCTAGGAATTCCTGCAAAAATAATATAAACTTATAGCTAAAAAGTTCATAGACAAAATAAAATGGAATACACAGAACTATCTTATTAACACAAAGAAAACAAGAAATTCCAACAAAGAAAAGCCTAGGACCAGATGGCTTCACTGGTGAATTCTACCAGACATCTAAAGAAGAATAAATACCAAAAACTTCTCAAACTGTTCCAAAAATTGAAGAGAAGGGAACACTTCCTAACTCATTCTATTAGGTCAGCATTACCCTAATATCAAAACCAGACAGAGACACTACAAGAGAAGAAAACTGCAAGCCAATATCTCTTATAAATATAGATGCGGGAATTCCCTGGCAGTCCAGTGATTAGGATTCCATGCTTTTACTGCCAAGGGCGCAGGTTCGATCCCTAGTCAGGGAACTAAGACCCTGCAAGCCATGCGGCAGAGCCAAAAAAACCCCATATATATGTATGCAAAAATCCTCAACAACATACTAACAAACTGAATTCAACAACATATTAAAAGGATTATAGACTGTGACCTAGTGGGATTTATCCCTGGTATACAAGAATAGGTCAACATACAAAAATCAAAGCAAGAGACCACATTACTAGAATGAAGAGGGAAAAAAACCACATGGCCATCCTGATGCAGAAAAAGCATCTGACAAAATTCAACACACTTTTGCAATAAAAACACTAAGTAAATTAGAAATACAAGAGAATTTCCTCAGCATAATAACAGTCATACACGAAAAACACACAGCTAACATCATACTCAATGATTAAAGACTGAATGCTTTTCCCTAAGATCAGAAACAAGGTAAGGATGTCCGCTTTCACCACTTCTATTCAACAAAGTACTGAAAGTTCTAGCCTGCACAAACAGGCAAGAAAAATAAATCAAAGGCATTCAAAGTGGAAAGGAAGAAGTAAAATTATCTCTGTTCACAGATGACAAGATCTTATATGTAGAAAACCCTAAAGACCACACACACACACACACACACACACACACACACACACACACAGCTAAAAAATGAATTCAGCCAAGTTGCAGGACACAAAATCAACAACACACAAAAATCAGTTGTATTTCTATATACTAGCAATGAACAATTCAAAAATAAAGAAAACAATTCCATTTACAAAAGTATTATAAAGAATAAAATACTTAGGAATAAATTTAATTAAGGAGGCTGAAAGCCTTATGCATTGAAAACTATAAAAGACTGCCAAAAGAAATTAAAGATCTAAATAAATGGAAAGACATCTGTGTTCATGAACTAAAAGCCTTAATACTTTAAGGTGACAATACCACCCAAAATGATCTACAGACATAATACAATCCCTATAAAATTCCCAAAGGCATTTTTTTACAGAAATAGAAAAACTCATCGAGGGATACTGAATAGTCAAAACACTTCTGAAAAAGAAGAACGAAGTGGGAAGACTTGATCTTCTGAATTTTGAAACTTACAACAAAGCTTTAGTAATCATAACAGTATGGTACCAGCATAATGATACATATTCCATACACCAATGGAATAGAAGACAAAGCCCAGAAATAAAGAGTTACATAAATGGTCAATTAAATTTTGACAATGGTGCCAAGTCCATTCAGTGGTGAAAGGATAATGTTTTGAACAAACAGCGTGAGGAAAACTGGATATCCACATGCAAAAAGCATGAAGCTAGATCCCACCTTACACCACATATAAAAATTAACTCAAAATGGATCAAAGATCTAAATTGAAGAGCCAAAACTACAAAACTCTTAGAAGAAAAACAAGGGGGAAATCTTCACTGAGCTAGATTTGGCAACCGTTTCTTAAGTATTACACCAAAAGCACAGAGAACAAAAGAAAAATTGGATAAACTGGACTTCATCAAAATAAAAAATTCTCCATCAAAGGATACTATCAAGAGAGTGGAAAGACAACTCACAGAATGGGAGAAAATATTTGTGGGAAAAAATATTTTAGCTGACAAGGACTAGTATCCAGAATATATTTAGAACTCAACAACAAAAAACAAACGACTCAGTTTTTAAAATGGATAAAAGACTTAAAAACATTTCACCAAATAAGATATAAAATGGTCAATAAGTACATGAAAACATGTTCAACATCACCAGTCTTTAGGAAAATGCAAATCGAAACTTTAAGATGTTACCTTCACACTTATTAGGGTGACAATTATTTAAAAAAACAAAAAGGAAAATAACAGGGGTTGATAAAGATGCGGAGAAATTCAAATTCTAGTGCACTGTTGGTGGGAATGTAAAAAGGGCACCTACGGTGGAATACTGTTTGGCAGATCCTTAAACTGTTAAACACAGAATTACCATATGACCCAGAAATCCCACACCTAGATATATACCCAAAAGAACTGTAAACAAGGACTCAAACAGATACTCGAACACCAATGTTCATAGCAGCATTATTTATAAAAGCCTTTTCAAAAAGTGGAAACTAGCCAAGTGTCTATCAAGAGATGAATAAACAAAAAGTGATATACAATGCAATATTATTCAGCCATAAAAAATGGAATGAAGTTCTGATACACGCTACAACACAGATGAACCTTGAAAACGTTATGCTAAGTGAAATAAGCCAGACACAAAAGGACAAATACTGTATTATTCCACTTACATTAAGTACCTAAAATAGGCAAATTCAGAGACAAAAAGTAGAACAGAGGTTACCAAGGACTGGGGAAACAGGAAAATGGGGAGTTACTGGTTGATGAATACAGCGTTTCTCTTTGGGATATGATGGAAAGGTTCTGGAAATAGTGTTGAGGGTGACACAACACTGTGAATGTACTTAATAACACTGAATTTTACACTTAAAAATGGTTTATGAAAAAAGGACAAAAGAAAAAAAGCAGGAAAGAAAGACAGGAACAAAAGAAAAAAGATGATAAAAATAGAATATAGCAAAATGGCAAACTCAATCCAACCATATCAATAACTAGTAAAAATATATATGAACACTCCAAACAAAAGGAAACTGAAATTATAAAAGAACAGATAATAAAGCAAGACTCAAGAACACTCCATCTACAAAGAAATAGACTTTAAATGCAAATTCAAGATGGCTACACTAATCAAAATATAGATATGTGAAATAAGGACAGACACATAGATAAATGGAACAGAATAGAGTTCAAAAATACACCTACAGATATAGAGTCAATTGATTTTCTAAAAAAGCCCCAAGGTAATTCAGTGGAGAGAGGAAGGTCTTTTCAACAAATGGCACTGAATCAATTAGATATCTTCATGGAAAAAAATAAGCTTCAACCTTTCCCTTGCATTATATCAAAAAGTACCCTGACATGAATCATAGACCTTAACACAAAAATTAAAACTTTAAAACTTCCAGAAAAAAATGTAGAAGAAATTTTTTGCAACTGTAGGACAGGAAAAGATTGTCTTAGATAGGGCTCCAAAAGTGCAAACTATAAAACAAAACTCACCCCCCTCCCAAAAAAAAAGAAAAAGGTACACTGGGCTTCATCAAAATTAAAACGTTCTGCTCAAATCACACCACTAGGAATATTAAAAGACAATGCACATATATTCACAAAAAACATTCACACTCACACACACACACCTGACAAACTTGTATCCAGAATATAAAAAGACCTCTCACAACTCAATAAGAAGACAAACCCAGTTTAAAACAAGGGCAAAAGTCTAGTTACCCTGTATTTCACAAGATTGTCTTTTATTGAACCCTCTTAGCCATTTTTTATTTTTGTGTGAATCAAATGCACTTCAATCCAAGGCTCAGATCTTATCCCACACATTTGGGTTAGGCACACAAATTTAACCTTTTGTCATCATTAGACATTGTAAGAGACAAGAGTTAATAAAAGGAGATGGGATAGCTTAGTCCCGAAGCACTTAGGGGTGAAAATGCACTCCAGTTTGAATTGAGTAATTTAGTAATATTTGTTCCACAGTTTTAAAGTAAATTCATACTGTCTTTCAAAAAAAAAGACAACAGATCTGGACAGACACTACACAAAGATAAATGAAGTGGGAAATAAATATTCAAAATCAGGTTCAACATGATTTGTAATCATGTATATGCAAATTAAAATCATAAAGAGATACCTCTACACATCTATGAGACTGGCTAAAATTAAAATGATTTACAATGACAAGCACTGAAGGATGTAAAGCAAATGGGACTCTTATGCATTGCTGGTGGAAATGTTACAACCATTTTAGAAAAGTGTAGCACAGAGGAAAGACCAGTGAAGATACAAAGAGAAAGTGGCAATCTGCAAGTCAAGGAGAGAGGACTCAGAAAATAAAAAACCTACGAACACCTTGATCTTGAACTTCCAGACACCAGAACTGTGAAAACATATATTTCTGTTGTTTAAGACACCCGGTCTGTGATAATTTTGTTATGGCAGCCCCAGCAAACTAATACTGTTGCTATATAAGACTACTGTAAAAATAAAATTACCTATTAGTTTAAAAAGAAAGAAAACAGTGTAGCAAATCTTAAAAAGTTAATCATAACACTTACCAGATGACCCAGCAATTCCACGCCTAGGTATTTACCCAAGGGCACTGAAAATAAATGTTCATGGCAGTTTTATTCACAATAGTCTGAAGTTGAAAACCCAATATGTATCAAAAGCTGAATGGATAAATATATTGTGGCATACACATCCACTGGAATACTACTCATCAAACGAATGATTCCACACATATGAAATCCAAGAAAGATGGATTCCACATATGATTCCATGTATGATTCCTGTATGATTCCACATATATGAAATCCAAGAAAGAGCAAAATGAAATCTCTAGTAACAAAAGTTCGTGCTGGAGGTGGGGGGACTGACTCAGAGAGGCACAAGACAACTTTTGGGGGGTCACCATTGGCCTCTGAATATATTCCTAGTTGTGACAATAAAACTGTAACATCAGCATTATCTTCCAATTAGATACGGTAGAAAAACACATTTCTGATTTATTGACAGATTTCAAGTCCCTAACACAGAAATTAAAACAAATGACTAAAACTGCATCCTATTTTACTAAACATGTCTCTCAAAAGATCATGCCTGCCTACCTGCCCTGTTGTTTACATGGTATTAAAATGTAAAGTTCTATAAGTATACCTATAATCATAAATTTACATTGAACCCTTTTAACTTAGCCTATAGCCAATTTCAATCTACTAAACCAAAGACGGATAAAAACTGTTTAACATATTTAGAATTTTTATACATAAAGTAATCAAGTATAATGGCAATAAAAAGTAAAACAGCCCATCTAATGTTTCCCCAAAATATTAGACTTAGAGACTCAAAGCTGTAATTCGCTAGAAGTACGCTGACACCATTTTTTAGGAACAATCAATAAAATAATCAGTAAAAAGTCAATACAATAAGAAGCCTGTATTTGGAGCATTGTTTATATTCATTTAAGATACACTGCAATTTTTAAAACTTACATGTACTGGAATGGAAAAGAGAAGTACTGGCTTAAGCATCCAAATAGAAAATAAAGCCCTTAGAGCTGAGTAATTGAAAATTTGATACATTACTAGATTGAAGAACCTTACACTAAATTAATTTTTCTCAAACAATGATGAATGGTCCAGCAGGGGGTGACAAACAGTAAGGTAAACTACAGACCTTCAATAAACATTACCTGACCATATGGAATAAAATATATATCCAAAAATACTACTGTAACTTTGAAATGTATGAAAAATAATATACTAAAGTTTACAAAAAGTAAGCTGCTTGTTTTTATCTGGATATTAATCCTCATTTTCTGACACTGTGTGATGAAAGATAAAACCAAAAAAATACGATCATAAATGCTGTATGGGTATTATGTGTTAAATATAAATTTGGATAACATTAAGTTCAATTAGTTTAAAAAAAAAGAGGGTTTGTGGGTGTGTAATTTTAATGTGCTTATGTCTCCACAACTGGCAATCCCATACCTAAGCATAAACCCATTATTCTGGATTTGAGCACAGCATCACCCTGACCTGGTGGTAGCTGAATCCGGTCACATATGTAAGTAATTTAGAGACTATCTAAATCAAACATAGGTACTGAAGATGTTTATCATCATATATGATTACACTGTAGGTTTAAAAAGGCATACTGGGCTTCCCTGGTGGCGCAGTGGTTGAGAGTCCGCCTGCCGAAGCAGGGGACATGGGTTCGTGCCCCGGTCCGGGAAGATCCCACATGCCACAGAGCGGCTTGGCCCGTGAGCCATGGCCGCTGAGCCTGCGCGTCCAGAGCCTGTGCTCCGCAGCAGGAGAGGCCACAACAGTGAGAGGCCCACGTACCGCAAAAAAAAAAAAAGGCATACTGAATTTGCTACGCTGAAGTTGTCACAAAAACCTATGTATGTTTTAAATGCATTTAAGACGTCATCTCAACCTAGAGATTATCATACTAAGTGAAGTAAGTCAGAAACAGAAAGACATACCATATATCATTTATATGTGGAATCTAAAATATGACACAAATGAACTTAGTTATGAAACAGAAAATGACTCACAGACATAGAAAACAACTTACGGTTACCACAGGGGAAAGGGGGTGGGGGAGGGATAAATTGGGAGTTTGGGATTAGTAGATACAAACTACTATATATAAAATAGATAAACAACAAATGTCCTACTGTGCATAGCACAGGGAACTATATTCAATATCCTGCAATAAACCATAATGGAAAACAATATTAAAAAGAATATATATATATATACACATATATATGTATAACTGAATCACTCTGCTGTATACCAGAAGCCAACACAACATTGCAAATCAACTATACTTCAATTAAAAAAAGAAGTCATCTCAGACCTAATTTAATACTGGAAGTGGTTACATGGCATATTTACAAATTTTCCTATCAATAAACAGTTTTTAAAAGCTTGAAATAATACAATGTTCACCAACTACATCATCTTACAGACATCTCAAAAAAAATTCATTAGTTCCTTAATTATCGATCACCTATTACGTGGCAAAGATTATGTAAATCATACTTTTTCCCACCTATGCATAAATCAAAAATGTTTGCATATAAGTATTGTTTTATCAGATTGAGAAAATATCAGTTACAATAAGAACATTAGTGGATAAAACAAACTTAGACTATCCCTTCCTTCTATAAAAAATATTTCATAAAATGCTTCTATGATAAATTTGAAAAATATTTTCTCATGATACACGGTGTTAATGTATCACCATATATCATCAAAAAACATTTTGTTGCAGCTTAGCAACAAAATTATAAAACTCAGAGGACAGACCATACACAGTAAAAATTAATGGAGGATATACTTTCTTTTTTTTTTGTCACACCACACAACATAAAATACATTCACTATATATAAACCATGGTATAACTTAAATGTGATTTAAGTGTATCATCTTAACTAATGTTCAAAAAATGTTACAAATTTAGTAAGGCCCATCTAAATTTTCATCTAGTGCCAAGACTTTTCTTGCAGAAAAACCATAAATCAATGTGATATAATTTAATCCTGAAATCTGTACTATATAGTTTTATTTTTTAATCATACATAACAATATGCATGAAAAATTACACATAAGTCTGCACTAAAAAAATTCTGCTTATTCTGTCAGTAAGACACCAGTATGATTTTAATTTTTACTTCCCTAATGCCTAATGATGCTGAGTATCATATATGCATATTTGCTATTCACGTATATTCTTTGGTGAAGTGTGTGTTCAAATCTTTTGCCTATTTTTTAACTGGGTTGTTTGTGTTCTTACCAATGTTGAAAGTTTTTTATATATTCTGGAAGCAAGTCCTTTATCAAATATACACTTTGCAAACATTTCTGTCTATGGCTTGCTTGTCTTTTTCATTCTTCTAGCAGCATCGCTCACAGAAGTTTTAAATTTTGATAATGTCTAATTTACCAATTTGTGTGTGGCGGGGAGAATTGTGCTTTGGGTTATATATCTAAGGAATCATTTTCTAATTCAGAGACATAAAAATGTTCTCCTACGTTTCCCTTTAGAAGTTCTATAGTTTTAGGTTTTATATTTAGGACTATGATCCATTTTCAGTTCTCTTTTTTTCTTATATGAAGTAAGGTATAAATACAAGTTCACTGTTATACATATGGATATCCAATTTTCCCAGTACCATCTGTTGAAAAGACTCTTTTCTCCACTAAATGTGTCAAAAATCCGTTGTTCTTACATGTGTGTGTCTATTTCTGGGCTCTCTATTCCATTCCATTGACCTATTTGTCTATCTTTTTGTCTTGATTAGTATAAGTCATTGTAACAGGTCTTCAAATCAGGTATGGTTAATGCTCCAACTGTGCCTGTTTTTTGGGGTTTTTTTTAAGTTTTGGCTATTCTAGATCCTTTGCATTTCCATATGAATTTTAAAATCAGTTTGTCAATTTTAATAAAAGCCTGCTGGGATGCAGGTTGTAACTGTGCTGAATCTATACAAATCAATTTAGGGAAAATGGGCATATTAATAAACACTATAAAGTCTTCCAATTCACAATGTTTATTTACTTATTTAGGTCTTTTTAATTGTCCTCAACAATGTTTTCTAGTTGTCAGTATACAACTGTGTATCTTCTGTCAAATTCAACCCTAAGTAGTTCATATTTTCAATGCTATTATGAGTGGTATTTTTGAATTTCAACTTCCAATTGCTTGTTAATATTATACAGAAATAAAGGGAATTCCCTGGCAGTCCAGTGGTTAGGACTCCACACTTCCACTGCACGGGGCATGAGTTCGATCCCTGGTTGGGAACTAAGATGCCCGCAAGCCACGTGGCACAACCAAAAACAAAAAAAAGAAATAAAACTAATTTTTGTATATTGATCATATATCCTGAAATCTTGCTAAACTCCTGTATTAGTTCTACAAACTTTTTTTTGTGAACTCAAAACAAGATACTACTACACACCTATTAGAATGGCTAAAATTAAGATGACTGACTATAACGAGTGTTGACAAGGATGCAGAAAAAGTGCAGTTTTCATACACTTCAGGTAGAACACCAGGGCAATTTCTTTCAAAGTTAAACATACATCTACTATATGATCTGGCCATTCTGTATCTACATATTTATCAAAGAGAAATGAAAGCATATGTCCATAAAAATACCTGTATATGAATGTTCATAACAGCTTGATTTGTAATAGCCAAAAACTAGGAACAACTCAAATATCGATCAACAGGTGAATGAATAAACCAACTGTGGGATATCCATATAATGGAAAACTACTCAGCAATGAAACGGAATGAGCTATTGATACACACAACATAGATGAATCTCAAAATAATTAAGGTGACTGAAAGAAGCCAAACAAAAACACAAACTGTATGATTCCATTTACATAAAGTTCATTAAAATGCCAACCAATCTATAGTAATAGAAAGCAGATCCATAAATGCCTGAGGAGGGATTACCAAGGGGCATAAGGAAACTTTTGGGGGGCGATAGTTATGTATCTTAATATTGGTGATGGTTTCATGTCAAAACTTGCCAAACTGTACATTTTCAATATGTTGCAGTTTACTGTATATCGCTTAGACCTCAATTTTAAAAAAAGGAAAAGGTACCAGCATAATCATCACTAGGCACCAGAATATACTTTTTAACTTGATATATAACTTTAAAGTGATATATAATTCACAAAGCATAAAATTCAACCTTTTAAAGCATACAATTCAGAGGCTTTTTTGTATATTGACAAGGTTGTGCAACAATCACCACTATTTAACTGCAGAACATTTTCACCACTCTAAAGAGTGGTATCCATTAGCAGTCACTGACATTCCCCTCCAAGTCCCTCAGAATATAATTAACTTTCAGATGACAATGTATTTCATCTGGTCACTACATTTCAAGCCTCAAGACCTTTCAAGTTTGAGAGATTGGTTTTCAGTTAATCTCAGGGGCCTGCTACTCTTCATCATTTTATTCTTTCTAATGAGAGCCAGAACCATACAGATATAGACACTGATAATTTCAGAGATGCTCCAATCACAGAAACAGCATTTAGTGTACATGTGTAACTGTAATAATGATTACCAAATTATTACTTTTATTAAAACATTAATTCCAAATGTAGAAACTTTATCTCCCTCTTGGCTTCTCCTTATTATCAATGCCAGGACTGGCCAAGACTGAACCACAGTGGTGAATGATAAAGACATGATGCCTTTGAAATTTTTGAATAGCACATAATCTGCAAAGTTTTAAAAATTTAAATTAACACAATCCATTTTGAGATAACTCCATAATTTACTATACTTTCTCAACAACTTGTCATCGTTTAACATTTATAAAACTTTGGGTAAAGCCAAAGCCTCACTGGAAGGATAATGAGTTTATACTCTGCACTGTACCAACACAGAACATTATGATTAATAATTGTGCCTTTTTAAGAAATGAAACTGAGTTATTTGTAGTGAGGTGGATGGACCTAGAGTCTGTCATACAGAGTGAAGTAAGTCAGAAAGAGAAAAACAAACACCATATGCTAACACATATATATGGAATCTAAAAACCAAAAAAAGTTCTGAAGAACCTAGGGGCAGGACAGGAATAAAGACGCAGATGTAGAGAATGGACGTGAGGACACGGGGAGGGGGAAGGGTAAGCTGGGACGAAGTGAGAGAGTAGCACTGACATATATATCCACTACCAAATGTAAAATAGATAGCTAGTGGGAAGCATCTGCATGGCACAGGGAGATCAGCTGGGTGCTGTGCGACCACCTAGAGGGGTGGCATAAGGAGGGTGGAAGGGAGACGCAAGAGGGAGGGGATATGGGGATATATGTATACCTATAGTTGATTCACTTTGTTATACAGCAGAAACTAACACAACACTGTAAAGCAATTATACTCCAATAAGGATGTCAAAATAAATAATAAAATGTGCCTTTTTTAAAAAAAGAAGATATCACCATTTGCATTACAGCATCTGTTATTTCCAGGAGAGATGATAATCATAATCAAAATCTAGTAACTTTTTACTATGGAAGAGTATCAGTGATGACAAGTATACATAATAAATCTTGGAATAATTTGTGTTTGTTTTTAATGATTCTATTATTCGAGAGTTTATTTTTTGGAGCACAGAAATTAAATATGATAAAGCAAAAAATAACAGCTGATACTAAGATTTTTACACTTCTATATTTAGCACATATTGTGAAAAAACAGTGAAGCATTACTCACTGCTTTAAGATTAACTTTTTATATAATATATTCCGAGCACACTAAATCACAAGTTCAATATATTCCCATGATGTGCCTAAGCAATGTATTTGAGCATTATAAATTGAAATGTTGTTGAAGCATGCTTTGTGAAGGATGTTACATTTCCTTAGTCAAAACAGGGAATAAGCATTACAGTATGACTATGTAATTGAAATATAGGAAAATTCAAAAAGAACATGTAATGCACATCTTTGATATTCTTTTGGCATAACTACTTTCAAAGCACATTACTAAGCATTAGGAGACTCTTGATATTTAAGATGGATATAATCAAAGACCTTCTGAACCTAAAAAGGTACAAATTCCACTAAACACATCCACTTCAGAAAAATTACTGGGTACCCAATGAAAAGAAGAAAACCGCAAAGCCTCATTAAAATGCAGGTGTTAGGTAGTTCTTTAAGCACTTGGTAGGTATTCAAAATTTTGCCTGAAAAATTATGAACTGCTTCATCATAGACCTTGCAACCTGTCAGTACTCAAAGCTGTCACTGCTGACACCCTTGAAGGTCAAGAGGCTGCTCTAAATGTTTAAGAAAAGAATGATGAATGAAGAAATGAATTCAACAGATCTTCTAGGCACCATGCCAACATGAGACTTGTCACCTAAAAATCAGCATTTCTCCTGGACATTTCTCCTAGGGAAATGAAAACTTAGGTTCACATAAGACCTGTATACAAATGTTAAAGTAGCTCAATTTATAATCACCAAAAACTTGAAACAACCGAATTTCCTTCAACCAGTGAATCAAAAAACAAAAGGACTTACCAAGTTCACTGAGACTCTGAGCAGCTTTTGTTATCTCTCTACTTCCCCCCTGCAGTTGTCCCTGGAGTCTCTTACTGAGATACAAGATGCGAATGATTCTCCGAAGCAAATCACAGGCAACCTGTGCAATGTTAAATAAGTAAAGTCAATCCATGAAGTTTTATTACTATGTGAATCTGTCTCTTCTTTCCAGATGCTAAAAATTCACTCATGTATTTTTTGTTTTCCATCAGTCAGAAATCTAAATAATCACCAGTCTTAAAAAGCAGCATTTTACAATAAGCTCCAATTTATCTCAAAGAGAATTTGGGATTGAGGTGCTATGAAACCTAAGCACTTTTCTCCTCAGTCGTAGACCAGTTTTCTTCTCTAGGCCAGTGGCTCTCAGTCTTGACTTCATATTAAATTCAAATATGTAGGGGGACTTCCCTGGTGGTCCAGTGGTAAAGAATCCGTCTTTCAATGCAGGGGACGCCAGTTGGATCCCTCGTCGGGGAACTAAGATCCCATATGCCACGGGGAAACTAAGCCCATGTGCCACAACTAGAGAGAGAAAACCCGCACACCACAACTACAGAGAGAAGCCCAAGCACCACAACTAGAGAGAAGCCTGCGCGATGAAACTAAAGCCCCCGCATACCACAACTAAGACCCGATGAGGCCAAAAAAATAAAGAAAAAAAAAATTTCAAGTGTGTAAGTTCAAAATGTTCCAATGCCCAAGCAAGACAGAGCCCTGACCAATTAAAGCTGAAACAGTATTTCTTTTAATATCCTCATGCAGTCCCTGTGTGTGGCCAAGGTTGACAACCACTGTGCTACGGCTGCTTAGCTTCCTACTACTGTTTCCTATTGTTTCCAGTCCTAGTTTCTCTTTCCTAAGTCCGTAGGGGAACAGACTTAAAAGGTCCAGTTTCACTAGATCTTAAAGAATAAGCATGCCCTTACTGATATTTCCCTATCAGTAAGTAAACCCTATCATTTATATGTCACCTCTATTCCCTTTTTTGTTACCAGATCCAATAGTGGGTCTTAACCTATCCAAAAGAGTAAGACATGAAATAAAGATTTGTGTATTTCAAGACGCTTTATTACAGAGGCAATCCAGGGCAATTGCCTGGGGAGAATGAAAAGGGAGACTGATGGAGTAATGCATATATAATGACCTTCAGCTTCAGTGGTGATAATAAAGAAAAGAGAGACAGTCTATGCTGCTTCATCACCACCATCTTTGAATGGCCCTGAAGCTGGATGAGAAGCAAGAACATCTCCCACGTAAGGAGGAAAATCCTAACTGGTAGCAATAAGAATTAAAAGCCCGGGCTTCCCTGGTGGCGCAGTAGTTGAGAGTCCGCCTGCCGATGCAGGGGATGCAGGTTCGTGCCCCGGTCCAGGAGGATCCCGCATGCTGCAGAGCGGCTGGGCCCGTGAGCCATGGCTGCTGGGCCTGCGCGTCTGGAGCCTATGCTCCGCAACGGGAGGCCACAGCAGTGAGAGGCCCGCATACCGCAAAAAAAAAAAAAAAAAAAAGCTATTTAAAAGCCCTAGGAAGACAGGGTCCCTGAGGCTTCAACTATAAACATTTTTTCTGAATGAAGTACACATACACCTCAGAGCCAAACACAGCCACACTCATGCACACACAACATACACAAACATATAATCAAATACACACTTACAAACATATATATATCAAAGGCAGCCAAGTATTAAACATGTTTACTTTTTACTGACTGCTTTTCTGAGTAACTGTAGTCTGAAGTACTTAAAATAATAAAAGAATGTCAAATAAGAATTTCTCCCTGTAAACTGGAAGATTTAGGCATCTTAATCTTTAATTAAATTTTATTTATTTTCTGAATAGGTAATAGAAGCATGAGATTCAAAATTCAAAAGATTAGAAGATAAAAAGTCATCCTCATATTTTTATGTCTCAACTGTGCACTCACCAAAAACAACCACTGTTATCAGTTTCTTGCTTGTCAGAATTATATTTTTAGATGTACCATTTGGAATGTAGAATCCCAAGCAATCATTCCTCTTGGATTCTAAATACATCACGAGGAGAAATAACAGATCTAATCACCAAGAACTGTCCTTCCAGAATTCCCAGTACCTACCCAATAAAGGATATGTCCTCAAACATGAAAGCTTTGAGCTTATTTCTAATGCTTTTCTGTTTAACCATACTTTATCTGTCACCAAGTCTTACTGATTATTCTTCTGTTGCATAACACAATGGCTATTCTACCTCTATTCCTATAAGCATCACCCTAATTCAAATCTTTATCACCTTCACCTTAACACTGTGGTCTCCCGGCTAGCTTTCCAGTCTCTTACTGAAATCCATCTTGCCAGATTTACCTTCTTAGAAACGGTTTTCAGCACTCCACCCCCTTTTTAATAAACCTCAGGGACTCTCTAATAACAGATCATGTTAAATCATCTTAGAATAGCATTTAATAAAATCCTCAGTCGGGCTTCCCTGGTGGCACAGTGGATAAGAATCTGCCTGCCAATGCAGCAGACACAGGTTCAATCTCTGGTCTGGGAAGATCCCACATGCTGTGGAGCAACTGAGCCCATGCGCCACAACTACTGAGCCTGCGTGCCATAACTACTGAAGCCCGCACGCTTAGAGCCCACGCACTGCAACGATGAGAAGCCCCACTCGCCACAACTAAGACCCAATGCAGCCAAAACAAAATAAATAAATTTATACATATAAAAAAAAATCCTCAGTCAACACGTCTTAGATAATCTTTAAGGCAGCAACTCTCACCATTTCCTAATATAGTTGCTTTCACTCCAATCAATTTCCTTTTCTTCCTTATTTTTCATTTCAGACTTTTATTATCAAATATATTATTCAGCACTAAAAAGAAATGATCTATCAAGCCATGAAAAGACACAGAGGAATCTTAAATGCAGTTTACTAAGGGAAAGAGGCAATCTGAAAAGGCTACATACTACGTGATTCCAACTACATCACATTCTGGAAAAGACACAACTATGGAGACAGTAAACAGATCAGCGGTTGCCAGGAGTTGGGGGGATGAAGAGTCAGAGTACAGAGGATGTTTAGGGCACTGGAAATACTCCATATGATACTATAATGATGGATATATATCATTATACATTTTTCAAAACCCACAGAATGTACACCAAGAATGAACTATGGAATTTGATAATGATGTGTCAATGTAAGTTCATCCATTGTAACAAATGTGCCACTCTGGTGGCAGATGCTGATTAAGGGGGAGGCTATGCATGTGTGGGGCAAGGAATATATGAAATCTATATCTTTGTCTCAATTCTGCAGTGAATCTAAACTGCTCTAAAAAATTAAGTCTTTAAAAATATAGATTTAGATATTACAAATACAGAAAACTACATACAGAAATTATAGCAAGGGCTTCCCTGGTGGCACAGTGGTTAAGAATCTGCCTGCCAATGCAAAGGACACGGGTTAGAGCCCTGGTCCGGGAAGATCCCACATGCCTTGGAGCAACTAAGCCCGTGCGCCACAACTACTGAGCCTGTGCTCTAGAGCCCGTGCTCCACAACAAGAGAAGCCACCGCAAGGAGAAGCCCACGCACCACAATGAAGAGTAGGCCCTGCTCGCCGCAACTAGGGAAGCCCACATGCAGCAAAGAAAATGCAACGTGCTCAAAAATAAATAAATAAATGTAAAAAAAAAAAAAGGAAATTATAGCTAAATGAACTTGGAACTACCATGCAGATCAGGAAACAAAACCAGGTCTGCCACTACAGAAGCCATCCATGTACCCACTACCAATCACAACACCCTCCAGCCATCCTCCCTACTCCCCCAGCCTAACCAAGAGAAACACCATTCTGGTTTTTGTGGTAATCACTTCCTTACTTTCATTTATGGCTTTATATATACCTAAATGCTGTAGCTTAATTTTGCCCTTTTTATTTTTATTTTTTTAACTTTATTTTTTGCCTTCCTTGGGTCTTCATTGCTGCGTGCAGGCTTTCTCTAGCTGTAGCAAGCAGGGGTTACTCTTCGTTGCAGTGCACAGGCTTCTCATTGTGGTGGCTTCTCTTGCTGCAGAGCGTGGGCTCTACACGCACAGGCTTCAGTAGCTGCAGCACATGGGCTTCAGTAGTGGTGGCATGTGGGCTCAGTAGCTGTGGCACACGGGCTCAGTAGTTGTGGCTAGTGGGCTCTACAGCGCAGGCTTAGTAGTTGTACACAGGCTTAGTTGCTCTGTGGCATGTGGGATCTTCCCAGACCAGGGATTGAACCTGTGTCCCCTGCATTGGCAGGCAGATTCTTAACCACTGCACCACCAGGAAAGTCCTAATTTTGCCCTTTTTAAACCTAAATGGGTTCCTTTAGCATCTCTTTTTTTTCCTTTGCAATCTGTTGAATATACGGGATCATCTATCTTACACAGTTTCCCACAGACTGGTTTTAGTTGATTGCCTTCCCCTAGTTTAACAAGTCCCTCTGTCTTCTACATTCCTTATACCTTAGTAGATGGATGTAGGCAGCTTCATCAGATACAGGTTTAATATTCTGGGCAAATTTATTCATTAGGTAGTAGTGTATTTATAACATATGTATGATTCTCTGTGTTGTTAGCAGCCACTGATAATGTCAAAATCTATTACAGGTGCTTCCCTGGTGGCGCAGTGGTTAAGAATCCGTCTGCCAATGCAGAGGACACGGGTTCGAGCCCTGGTCCAGGAAGATCCCACATGCCACGGAGCAACTAAGCCTGTGTGCCACAACTACTGAGCCTGCGCTCTAGAGCCTGCGCACCACAACTACTGAAGCCCGTGCACCACAACTACTAAAGCTCGCGTGCCTAGAGCCTGTGCTCTGCAATGAGAGAGGCCACCGCAACGAGAAGCCCGCGCACTGCAACAAAGAGTAGCCCCTACTCACTGCAACTAGAGAAAGCTCACGTGCTGCAACGAAGACCCAACACAGCCAAAAATAAATAAATAAAATAAATTTGTTAAAAAAAAAATCTATTACAGCATAATGAATACAAAATGGTGATACTCTAGTTATGTCATTTTGCCTTTATTTGCTAGCTTATAAAACATCTCTATGAGAACAAACTTTACCTCATCTATATTAGTTTACCCAGTGGTACTGTTCATACAGAATAGTAAGAATAAACGCCAGATTCTCTCTACTGGTTTATCAGTTTTCAAAACTGAGGACTGCTTTCCTAATAGCCACCAAAGATGAACAATCGGTTCATTGTTTTGGATATCATTATGAACTCACAGATTTAAACATAATATAAGATGCCAATCCATTGTAGCTCTTATCCTTATAGATGCTCACAATGTCCCATTTTTGGCCAGTCGGAGCTTCTGAGGGTGATCACCTGTACTGATTTGCCTGAGACTGAGAGGTTTCCTGGGACATGGGACTTGCAGTGCTAAAACTGACATAGTTGGTCACCCTAGGGCCTCTCCAAGTTGGCTCCTGAAGCCTTTTATCATGACTCTAGTTAACAGTTATTGATACTTGCCTTCGTATATGGTATAAAAATATTCCAGGATCATTTTGCATATTTCATGGCCCAGATCTGGGATCAAAGATCTATCAAAGAATCCCTGATTTCTTTTAGAAGTCAGCAGCATTTGAAGACCACATTCTGGGAACTAGGCTTGCTCAATTCTGAAACTTTTTGGTAGACATAGTTAGGAAATGTCAAAATTAAAATATCACATAAATATTCATTTGCTTGATTCCACAATACACATAAAACAGTCTCAGATTAACATTATACATACACATATGTATAAAAATATATACATATAATGTATATACCATTATAAAATAAAATATCTCATGAGTTCATATTGATAATTGTACTTAAAAATCAGGAGCACAAGGTGTTTACCCAATCTTCTAACTTACATCTACAAATTATCTCTTCCACGCAGAGACTCCTGGCTCCAGAGACATAAGAGATAACAGAATTAGAGTATTTAAAATTATTCATTTGCTTTGCTACACAATACAAACAAAACATTACCTGAATGCAAAACCAACACTACAGGGCTTCCCGGGTGGCAGAGGGTTAAGAACCCGCCTGCCAATGTCGGAGACTTGGGTTCAAGGCCTGGTCTTGGAAGATCCCACATGACGCGGAACAACTAAGCCCGTGCGCCACAACTACTGAGCCTGCGCTTTAGAGGCTGCAAGCCACAACTATTGAGCCTGCATGCCACAAGTACTGAGGCCCAAGCGCCTAGAGCCCATGCTCCACAACAAGAGAGGCCACCACAATGAGAAGCCCATGCACCACAATGAAGAGCAGCCCCTGCTTGCCACAACTGGAGGAAGCCCGCGCGCAGCAACAAAAACCAAAAACGCAGCCAAAAAAAAACACCAATACTAAAAATACAAATATGACTGCTGAAGACAGTTTAAAAGAACTGTTCTGCACATACTCTGCCCACAATGTTCTACAGTTGAATTTTATTTCTTTGTCAAAACATACAGCCATGACACACTACTTTACCTCTCTCATTTAATCCTAGTTCTAATGCTCATCACTACTTTTTACTTTGCTGTTTCTCTACTCATTTTGATTGTCTCAAGTACATTGTCTCTCAGATTCCTAAAGAAAGGGTCATAGGAGCAATAGTCCCTGGATTCCATGAGGATGGCTGTCTCTGTATGTCAAAATCAGTTTGGCTGCTGTATCAATTATCTTTTGCTGCATAAGAAACCAGCCCAAATGTAGTGATTTTAAATGAATTGTTCTTCCTCACAATTCTGTGAGTCAGGAGTTTGGGCAGGGTTCAAGTGTTCCACATGGTATCCCTGGGATTACTCACTCTGCTGCACTCAGCTAACACGAGGCTTCACTCCCATGTCTGGCTGCCTCAGTGCTTCTCTACCTATCATCTACTCACAGCCAGCATGGGCTTCCCCACAGCATGACAGTCTCACAATGGCTGGACTTCTTACATGGACAGTGGCTTTCCCAGAGCAGAAACAAAAGCTGCTATGCCCCCTAAACGCTAGCCCCCAAGCTAGCCCAGCATCACTTCCACCAGCAGGGGTTCTCTGGTTTTGCTATCTTAGTTGCTCTATATGTTTTCGCAGTGTTTAGGAACAATAGCAACTTATGCTGGTGTTGTTATCTTTCTTCTTCCTTCCTTCCTAATATATTCACTTGTTTGGTGGATAATTATACAGCCAGTAAACTAAATCATCATCCCATAAAACAATGTAGATAAAATTATTTGATATCATAACGACTGAAAACTAAAAAGGACCCTACAAAAGTATACAATGAAAACCACATACATGTAAAACACAAACATAAAAAAAGAGAAAAGGTTTTATGAACCATTTCTTCCTTCCTCTTTCCAACATTCTCTCAAACTTTCTTACTTATATAGTTTCAGTTAAAAAACTAAATTAAAAACTTCAAATTGAAGAGGGCAGACAGCAGAAGCAAGAAAAACTACAATCCTGCAGCCTGTGGAACAATAACCACATTCAAAGAAAGACAGACAAGATGAAAAGGCAGAGGGCTATGTACCAGATGAAGGAACAAGATAAAATCCCAGAAAAACACCTAATGAAGTGGAGATAGGCAACCTTCCAGAGAAAGAATTCAGAATAATGATAGTGAAGATGATCCAGGACCTCGGGAAAAGAATGGAGGCAAGGTCGAGAAGATGCAAGAAATGTTTAACAAAGACCTAGAAGAATTAAAGAACAAACAAACAGAGATGAACAATACAATAACTGAAATGAAAAATACACTAAAAGGAATCAATAGCAGAATAACTGAGGCAGAAGAACAGATAAGTGACCTGTAAGATAGAATGGTGGAATTAACTGCTGCAGAACAGAATAAAGAAAAAAGAATGAAAAGAAATGAAGACAGCCTTAGAGATCTCTGGGACAACATTAAATGCAACAACATTCGCATTATAGGGGACCCAGAAGGAGAAGAGAGAGAGAAAAGACCCGAGAAAATATTTGAAGAGATTATAGTCAAAAACTTCCCAAACATGGGAAAGGAAATAGCCACCCAAGTCCAGGAAACACAGAGAGTCCCATACAGGAGAAACACACCAAGACACATAGTAATCAAATTGGCAAAAATTAAAGACAAAGAAAAATTATTGAAAGCAGCAAGAGAAAAACAACAAATAACATACAAGGGAACTCCCATAAGGTTAACAGCTGATTTCTCAGCAGAAACTCTACAAGCCAGAAGGGAGTGGCATGATATACTTAAAGTGATGAAAGGGAAGAACCTCCAACCAAGATTACTCTACCCAGCAAGGATCTCATTCAGACATGATGGAGAAATCAAAAGCTTTACAGACGAGCAAAAGGTAAGAGAATTCAGCACCACCAAACCAGCTCTACAAAAAATGCTAAAGGAACTTTCCTAAGTGGGAAACACAAGAGAAGAAAAGGATCTACAAAAACAAACCCCAAACAATTAAGAAAATGGTAATAGGAACATACATATCGATAATTACCTTAAACGTGAATGGATTAAATGCTCCAACCAAAAGACACAGACTTGTTGAATGGATACAAAAACAAGACCCATATATATGCTATCTACAAGAGACCCACTTCAGACCTAGGGACACGTACAGACTGAAAGTGAGGGGAGGATAAAAGATATTCCTTGCAAATGGAAATCAAAAGAAAGCTGGAATAGCAGTACTCTATGAGATAAAACAGACTTTAAAATAAAGAATGTCACAAGAGACAAGGAAGGACACTACATAATGACCAACGGATCAATCCAAGAAGAAGATATAACAATTATAAATATATATGCACCCAACATACTAGTACCTCAATACATAAGGCAACTGCTAACAGCTATAAAAGAGGAAATCGACAGTAACACAGTAATAGTAGGGGACCTTAACACCTCACTTACACCAATGGACAGATCATGCAGACAGAAAATTAATAAGGAAACACAAGCTTTAAATGACACAATAGAACAGATAGATTTAATTGATATTTATAGGACATTCCAAACAAAACAGCAGATTACACTTTCTGCTCAAGTGTGCATGGAACATTCTCTAGGATAGATCACATCATGGGTCACAAATCAAGCCTCAGTAAATTTAAGAAAACTGAAATCATATCAAGCATCTTTTCTAACCACAATGCTATGAGATTAGAAATCAATTACAGGGGAAAAAATGTAAAAAACACAAACACATGAGGCTAAAAAATACGTTACTAAATAACCAAGAGGTCACTGAAGAAATCAAAGAGAAAATCAAAAAATACCTAGAGATAAATGACAATTAAAACACAATGATCCAAAACCTATGGGATGCAGCAAAAGCAGTTCTAAGAGGGAAGCTTACAGCTATACAAGCCGACCTCAAGGAACAACAAAAATCTCAAATAAACAATCTAACCTTACACCTAAAGGAACTAGAGAAAGAAGAACAAACAAAACCCAAAGCGAGCTGAAGGAAAGAAATCATAAAGATCAGAGCAGGAATAAATGAAATAGAAACAAAGAAAACAATAGCAAAGATCAATAAAACTAAAACCTGGTTCTTTGAGAAGATAAACAAAATTGATAAACCATTAGCCAGACTCATCAAGAAAAAGAGGGAGAGTACTCAAATCAATAAAATTAGAAATGAAAAAGGAGAAGTTACAACAGACACCACAAAAATACAAAGCATCCTAAGAGACTACTACAAGCAACTCTATGCCAATAAAATGGACAACCTGGAAGAAATGGACAAACTCTTAGGAAGGTATAACCTTCCAAGACTGAACCAGGAAGAAATAGAAAATATGAACAGACCAATCACAAGTAAGGAAAATGAAACTGTGATTAAAAATCTTCCAGCAAACAAAAGTCCAGGACCAGATGGCTTCACAGGTGAATTCTATCAAACACTTAGAGAAGAGCTAACACCCATCCTTCTCAAACTCTTCCAAAAAATTGCAGAGGAAGGAACACTCCCAAACTCATTCTATGAGGCCACCATCACCCTCATACCAAAACCAGACAAAGATACTACAAAAAAAGAAAATTACACACCAATATCACTGATGAATATAGATGCAAAAATCCTCAACAAAATATTAGCAAATAGAATCCAACAACACATTAAAAGAATCATACACCATGATCAAGTGGATTTATCCCAGGGATGCAAGAATTCTTCAATATAGGCAAATCAATCAATGTGATACACCATACTAACAAACTGAAGAAGAAAAACCATATGATCATCTCAATAGATGCAGAAAAAGCTTTCAACAAAATTCAACACTCATTTATGATAAACACTCTCCAGAAAGTGGGCATAGAGGGAACCTATCTCAACATAATAAAGGCCATATACGACAAACCCACAGCAAACATCATTCTCAATGGTGAAAAACTAAAAGCATTTCTTCTAAGATCAGGAACAAGACAAGGATGTCCACTCTCACCACTAGTATTCAACACAGTTTTGGAAGTCCGAGCCATGGCAATCAGAGAAGAAAAAGAAATAAAAGGAATCCAAATCCGAAAAGAAGAAGTAAAACTGTCACTGTTTGCAGATGACATGATACTATACATGGAGAATCCTAAAGATGCCACCAGAAAATTACTGGAGCTAATCAATGAATCTGATGAAGTTGCAGGATACAAAATTAATGCACAGAAATCTCGTGCATTCCTATACACTAATGCTGAAAAGTCTGAAAGAGAAATTAAGGAAACACTCCCATTTACCACTGCAACAAAAAGAATAAAATACCTAGGAATAAACCTACAGAGGGAGACAAGAGACCTGTGTGCAGAAAACTATAAGACACTGATGAAATAAGTTAAAGATGATACCAACAGATGGAGAGATATACCATGTTCTTGGATTGGAAGAATCAATATTGTGAAAATCACTATACTATCCAAAGCAATCTACAGATTCAATGCAATCCCTATCAACCTATCAATGGCATTTTTTACAGGACTAGAGCAAAAAAAAAACCTTAAAATTTGTATGGAGACACAAAAGACCCCGAATAGCCAAAGCAGTCTTGAGGGAAAGAAGTAGAGCTGGAGGAATCAGACTCCCTGACTTCAGACTACACTACAAAGCTACAGTCATCAAGACAATATGGTATTGGCACAAAAACAGAAATATAGATCAATGGAACAAGATAGAAAGCCCAGAGATAAACCCACGCACCTATGGTCAACTAGTCTATGACAAAGGAGGCAAGGATATACAATGGAGAAAAGACAGTCTCTTCAATACGTGGTGCTGGGAAAACTGGACAGCTACATATAAAAGAATGAAATTAGAACATTCCCTAACACCATACACAAAAATAAACTCAAAACGGATTAAAGACCTAAATGTAAGGCCAGACACTATAAAACTTTTAGAGGAAAACATAGGAAGAACACTCTTTGACATAAATCACAGCAAGATCTTTTTTGATCCACCTCCTAGAGTAATGGAAATAAAAACAAAAATAAACAAATGGGACCTAATGAAACTTAAAAGCTTTTGCCCAGCAAAGGAAACCATAAACAAGACCAAAAGACAACGCTCAGAATGGGAGAAAATATTTGCTAATGAATCAACAAAGGATTAATCTCCAAAATACATAAACATCTCATGCAGCTCAATATTAAAAAAACAAACAACCCAATCCAAAAATGGGCAGAAGAGTTAAATAGACATTTCTGCAACGAAGACATACAGATGGCCAAGAAGCACATGAAAAGCTGCTCAACATCACTAATTATCAGAGAAATGCAAATCAAAACTACAATGAGGTATCACCTCACACCAGTCAGAATCGGCATCACCAGAAAATCTGCAAACAACAAATGCTGGAGAGGGTGTGGAAAAAAGGGAACCCTCTTGCACTGTTGGTGGGAATGTAAATTGACACAGCCACTATGGAGAACAGTATGGAGGTTCCTTTAAAAACTAAAAACAGGCCTTCTCTAGTGGCACAGTGGTTGAGAGTCCGCCTGCCGATGCAGGGGACACGGGTTCGTGCCCCGGTCCGGGAAGATCCCACATGCCGCGGAGCGGCTGGGCCCGTGAGCCATGGCCACTGAGCTTACGCGTCCGGAGCCTGTGCTCCGCAACGGGAGAGGCCACAACAGTGAGAGGCCCACGTACTGCAAAAAAAAAAAAAAAAACTAAAAACAGAACTACCATACGACCCAGCAATCCCACTACTGGGCATATACCCAGAGAAAACCATAATTCAAAAAGACACATGCACCCCAATGTTCACTGCAGCACTATTTACAATAGTCAGGTCATGGAAGCAACCTAAATGCCCATCAACAGATGAATGGATAAAGAAGACGTGGTACATATATACAATGGGATATTACTCAGCCATAAAAAGGAACGAAATTCGGTCATTTGTTGAGACGTGGATGGATCGAGACACTGTCATACAGAGTGAAGTAAGTCAGAAAGATAAAAACAAAACAAATATCATATATTAACGCATATACGTGGAACCTAGAAAATGGTACAGATGAACTGGTTTGCAGGGCATAAGTTGAGACACAGATGTAGAGAACAAACGTATGGACACCAAGGGGGAAACATGGCAGGGGGTGGGGTGGTGGTGTGATGTATTGGAAGATTGGGATTGACATGTATACACCGATGTGTATAAAATGGATAACTAATAAGGACCTGCTGCTGTACAATAAATAAAATAAAATTCAGAAAAACACTTCAAATTGAAAAGTTAATACGTGTGTGACTTAAAAAATTAAAAAGTGAAATGACAAAAAATGCAAAAAATTAAAGATAAAAAAACTTATATGTACATATGTGAATTATACCTCAATAAAGCTGTTATATTTTTGAAAACATGATTAGAAGTGTTAAAAACTCGTAAGATTTGAAAGTTTAAAAACTCATTTTCTTATATAATGTTGAAGTTAAAAAAATTTAAATATTCTATGTAAGGGATAATAAGCTCTTAAAAATTTCTTTCTGAAAAACTCTGAGGCAGTTCATAAGCAAACAATGTTACTAAAAAGAGCTAAGATAGAGATGATTCTTGGGGTGATAATTAAATTCAACTCCTGTATTCATGTATATAGATGAAGTCAGAAGCTTCTGCTCAAAGAAAGAAAAGGCTTTCTGCAAAGAGAGTGAAATGGGGATAAAAAGCAAAAGAAATTAAATGTAGAAGTACTTTCTTCTAATTGAGGGTACAATCATAGGGATTTTACGTTCAAGGCAAAAACAACTTCATAGTTATTTCTTTCTTGCTTTCTTATACAACATGCATTTAAATGAAGATCTCAAAGAATAAAAAGATTAAACAGAAACATTAAAGTTTCCCCAAAGTTTAAAATGTAAATATCTAGTCAAAGTGAACAGAATAAAAATGGTTAAAACATAAATAAACTTCCAAAGAGCTCTTAGACTTCAAAGCAGTTTGAATGGCAACAAATTTCTAAGATGAACTTCCTTCCTAAAGGTAAGACTGCATATGAGTCAATTCAGGAAAAAATTAAATACTGGAAATAAAGATATCAAACTGTACCTCGACATTTTTCTTTTTCTTTTCTCTCCCTTCCTTTATAATAATTTGACCAAAGTTATTCAACCTAGTTGCACCTATACAGTAGTGTAATATTTTTTACAATAAGAGTATAGAAAATTAGGGCTAATATTAGGGCTAAAATTAATAATATTTAACAATAATAATAAATATTTATTATTATCCAGTCCAAACTTTCACTGTAAAAAGATACTAAACCACCATGACCGCGACAATAAAAATGGTAATTATGTAAAGTGAAATATGTGTTACTAACCTCACTGTGGTAATCATTTCACAGTATATACATGTACCAAATTATCACATTATACATCTTAAATGTACACGTAATATGTCAATTATATCTCAAAGCTGGAAAAAAAGATAACTAAAGTTTGTTCATGACCATGCAGCTAGAGGGATGAAGAGTGAAGTCAGGTCTCATAACTCCTAGTCCAGTGCTTTCATCTGTGCTTCATCAACCTAGATTTGATTTTAATTTTTCTACCTACAAGCAAGTTTCTGAAAAACAGAAACTGTATCTTCTACTTTTTTACGAATCAAAAGCACAGAATACTAAATTTAGAGAAAAAAATTGTTTTATCTTAACACTGCTGCATAATGGCTATATGAACTTCAGCAAGCAACTCTTAGAACCTCAGTTTACTCACGCATAAACGTGATGAGATATGTAACTTCTAAACATAATTATTGAATTAGAATTCTTGAAATTTTCCATACATTTTAAAGTCCCAAATACACATGAAAAAAAATTTTATCTTGAATACATACCTAGCTAGGTGGTAAAAATAAATAAGATTCTTAAAACTTACTGTCAAAAGATTGTAGTAAACAAAGGCGAAAAAAAGAAGTGCATGATTCTGACATGTTTAAGATATGGAGTTGAACGCAAAGAAATGAACTTAAATTAAATGTTTAATTTAACAAATTAAATTTTAATTTATTGCTTAAAATTAAGCAATAATCTATAATCAAAACATCGTGTGAAGCACATGAATACTAATACTCCTGAACAGTTCTGTAACAGTCCTATGTCTTCATATACAAAAATATTTTAAAGTTTACTAAAGTTAATTTCCATGTATGTCCAAAAGACCAAAATGTTTATAAAATTTCATTTTATTAGAGAGAAGTCTGTAAAGAAGATATAAGCAGCATAATCACTTTTCTTAGTTAATACCATCCTTACATATTAGTGTATTCTTTCGTAAGAAAAACAATGCCAGGGGCTTCCCTGGTGATGCAGTGGTTGAGAATCTGCCTGCCAATGAAGGGGACACGGGTTCGAGCCCTGGTCCGGGAAGATCCCACATGCCGCAGAGCAACTGGGCCCATGAGCCACAACTACTGAGCCTGCGCGTCTGGAGCTTGTGCTCTGCAACGAGAGGCCGCGACAGTGAGAGGCCTGCGCACCGCGATGAAGAGTGGCCCCTGCTTGCCGCAACTTGAGAAAGCCCTCGCACAGAAACGAAGACCCAACACAGCCAAAAATAAATTAATTAATTTAAAAAATAATAATAATAAAAATAAATAAAAGTCAAAATACTGGGGGGGACGAGGAGAAGATGGCGGAAGAGTAAGACACGGAGATCACCTTCCTCCCCACAGATACACCAGAAATACATCTACATGTTGAACAACTCCTACAGAACACCTACTAAACGCTGGCATAAGACCTCAGACATCCCAAAAAGCAAGAAAGTCCCCACGTACCTGGGTAGGGCAAAAGAAAAAAGAATAAACAAAGAGCAAAGGATAGGGACGGTACCTGCACCAGTGGGAGGGAGCTGTTAAGGAGGAAAGGTTTCCACACACTAGGAAGCCCCTTCGCGGGCAGAGACTGTGGGTGGCAGATGGGGAAAGCTTCGGAGCCGCGGAGGAGAGCACAGCAACAGGGGTGCGGAGTGCAAAGCGGAGAGATTCCTGCACAGAGGATCGGTGCTTGTCTGCTCACCCGCCGGGGCAGGCGGGGCTGGGAGCTGAGGCTCGGGCTTCAGTCGGAGCGCCAGGAGAGGACTGGGGTTGGCGGCGTGAACACAGCCTGCAGGGGACTAGTGCACCACGGCTAGCGGGGAGGGTGTCCGGGAAAAGTCTGGACGTGCCAAAGAGGCAAGAAACTTTTTCTTCCCTCTTTGTTTCCTGGTGCACGAGGAGAGGGGATTAAGAGCGCTGCTTAAAGGAGCTCCAGAAACGGGCGCAAGCCGGGGCTAAAAGCGCAGACCCTGGAGACGGGCATGAGACGCTAAGGCTGCTGCTGCCGCCACCAAGAAGCCTGTGTGCAAGCACAGGTCACTATCCACACCCATCTTCCGGGGAGCCTGTGCAGCCCACCACTGCCAGGGTCCCGGGATCCAGGGACAACTTCCCTGGGAGAACGCACGGTGCGCCTCAGGCTGGTGCAACGTCACGCCGGCCTCTGCCATCGCAGGCTCGCCCCACACTCCGTACCCCTCCCTCCCCCTGTCCTGAGTGAGCCAGAATGCCCTAAGCAGCTGCTCCTTTAACCCCGTCCTATCTGAGCGAAGAACAAAGGCCCTCCAGCGACCTACATACAGAGGTGGGGCCAAATCCAAAGCTGAGCCCCTGGAGCTGTGAGAACAAAGAAGAGAAAGGGAAATCTCTCCCAGCTGCCTCAGAAGCAGCGGATTAAAGCTCCACAAACGTGCTTCCCTGGTGGCGCAGTGGTTGAGAGTCCACCTGCCGATGCAGGGGACACGGGTTCATGCCCCAGTCCGGGAAGATCTCACATGCCGTGGAGCAGTTAGGCCCGTGAGCTGTGGCCGCTGAGCCTGTGCATCCGGAGCCTGTGCTCCGCAATGGGAGAGGCCACAACAGTGAGAGGCCCGTGTACCGCAAAAAAAAAAAAAAAAATTCCACAATCAACTTAATGTACCCTGCATCTGTGAAATACATGAATAGACAATGAACTATCCCAAATTGAGGAGGCAGACTTTGAGAGCAAGATTTATGATTTTCCCCTTTTCCTTTTAGTGAGTGTGTATGTATGTATGCTTCTGTGTGAGATTCTGTCTGTATAGCTTTGCTTCCGCCATTTGTCCTAGGGTTCTACCTGTCCGTTTTCTTTTTTTTCTTTAAAAAAAATTTTTTTTCTTAATTATTTTTTATTTTAATAACTTTATTTTACTTATCTTACTTTATTTTATGTTCTTTCGTTCCTTCCTTCCCTCCTTCCTTCCTTCCTCCCTCCCTCCCTGCTTGCTTCCTTCCTGAATTCCTTCCTTCCTTCCTTCCTTTCTTCTTTCTTTCTTTCAACGTTTTCTCCCTTTTATTCTGAGCCGTGTGGATGAAAGGCTCTTGATGCTGCAGCCAGGAGTCAGTGCTGTGCCTCTGAGGTGGGAGAGCCAACTTCAGGACACTGGTACACAAGAGACCTTCCAGCTCCACATAATATCAAACAGTGAAAATCTCCCAGAGATCTCCACCTCAATACCAGCAACCAGCTTCACTCAACGACCAGCAAGCTACAGTGCTGGACATCCTATGCCAAACAACTAGCAAGACAGGAACACAAACCCACACATTAGCAGAGAGGCTGTCTAAAATCATAAGTCCACAGACACCCCAAAAGACACAACCAGACGTGGACCTGCCCACCAGAAAGACAAGATCCAGCCTCATCCACCAGAACACAGGCACTAGTCCCCTCCACCAGGAAGCCTACACAACCCACTGAACCAACTTTAGCCACTGGGGACAGACACCAAAAACAACGGGAACTACGAACTTGCAGCCAGCAAAAAGGAGACCCCAAACGCAGTAAGATAAGCAAAATGAGAAGACAGAAAAACACACCGCAGATGAAGGAGCAAGATAAAAACCCACCAGACCTAACAAATGAAGAGGAAATAGGCAGTCTACCTGAAAAAGAATTCAGAATAATGATAGTAAAGATGATCCAAAATCCTGGAAATAGACAAAATGCAAGAAACATTTAACAAGGACCTAGAAGAACTAGAGATGAAACAAGCAACGATGAACAACACAATAAATGAAATTAAAAATACTCTAGATGGGATCAATAGCAGAATAACTGAGGCAGAAGAATGGATAAATGACCTGGAAGATAAAATAGTGCAAATAACTACTGCAGAGCAGAATAAAGAAAAAAGAATGAAAAGAACTGAGGACAGTCTCAGAGACCTCTGGGACAACATTAAATGCACCAACATTTTAATTATAGGGGTTCCAGAAGAAGAGAAAAAGAAAGGGACTGAGAAAATAATTGAAGAGATTATAGTTGAAAAGATCCCTAATATGAGAAAGGAAATAGTTAATCAAGTCCAGGAAGCACAGAGTCCCATACAGGAAAAATCCAAGGAGAAATACGCCAAGACACATATTAATCAAACTGTCAAAAATTAAATACAAAGAAAACATATTAAAAGCAGCAAGGGAACAACAACAAATAACACACAAGGGAATCCCCATAAGGTTAACAGCTGATCTTTCAGCAGAAACTCTGCAAACCAGAAGGGACTGGCAGGACATATTTAAAGTGATGAAGGAGAAACCTGCAACCAAGATTACTCTACCCAGCAAGGATCTCATTCAGATTTGATGGAGAAATTAAAACCTTTACAGACAAGCAAAAGCTGAGAGTGTTCAGCACCACCAAACCAGCTTTACAACAAATGCTAAAGGAACTTCTCTAGGCAAGAAACACAAGAGAAGGAAAACACCTACAATAACGGACCCAAAACAATTAAGAAAATGGGAATAGGAACATACATATTGATAATTACCTTAAATGTAAATGGACTAAATGCTCCCACCAAAAGACACAGATTGGCTGAATGGATACAAAAACAAGACCCATATATATGCTGTCTACAAGAGACCCACTTCAGACCTAGGGACACATACAGACTGAAAGTAAAGGGATGGAAAAAGATATTCCATGCAAATGGAAACCAAAAGAAAGCTGGAGTGGCAATTCTCATATCAGACAAAATAGATTTTTAACTAAAGACTATTAGAAGAGACAAAGAAGGACACTACATAATGATCAAGGGATCGATCCAAGAAGAAGATATAACAATTGTAAATATTTATGCACCCAACATAGGAGCACCTCAATACATAAGGCAAATACTAACAGCCATAAAAGGGGAAATCGACAGAAACACATTCATAGTAGGGGACTTTAACACCCCACTTTCACCAATGAACAGATCATACAAAATGAAAATAAATAAGGAAACACACGCTTTAAATGATACATTAAACAAGATGGACTTAATTGATATTTACAGGACATTTGATCCAAAAACAACAGAATACACATTCTTCTCAAGTGCTCATGGAACATTCTCCAGGATAGATCATATCTTGGGTCACAAACCAAGCCTTGGTAAATTTAAGAATACTGAAATTGTATCAAGTATCTTTTCCAACCACAAGGCTATGAGACTAGATATCAATTACAGGAAAAGATCTGTAAAAAATACAAACACATGGAGGCTAAACAATACACTACTTAATAACGAAGTGATCACTGAAGAAATCAAAGAGGAAATTAAAAAATACCTAGAAACAAATGACAATGGAGACATGACAACCCAAAACCTATGGGATGCAGCAAAAGCAGTTCTAAGAGGGAAGTTTAGAGCAATACAATCCTACCTTAAGAAACAGGAAACATCTCGAATAAACAACCTAAACTTGCACCTAAAGCAATTAGAGAAAGAAGAACAAAAAAACCCCAAAGTTAGCAGAAGGAAAGAAATCATAAAAATCACATCAGAAATAAATGAAAAAGAAATGAAGGAAACGATAGCAAAGATCAATAAAACTAAAAGCTGGTTCTTTGAGAAGATAAACAAAATTGATAAACCACTAGCCAGACTCATCAAGAAAAAAAGGGAGAAGACTCAAATCAATAGAATTAGAAATGAAAAAGAAGTAACAACTGACATTGCAGAAATACAAAAGATCATGAGAGATTACTACAAGCAACTCTATGCCAATAAAATGGACAACCTGGAAGAAATGGACAAATTCTTAGAAAGGCACAACCTGCCAAGACTGAATCAGGAAGAAATAGAAAATATGAACAGACCAATCACAAGCACTGAAATTGAAACTGTAATTAAAAATCTTCCAACAAACAAAAGCCCAGGACCAGATGGCTTCACAGGCGAATTCTATCAAACATTTAGAGAAGGGCTAACACCTATCCTTCTCAAACTCTTCCAAAATATAGCAGAGGGAGGAACACTCCCAAACTCATTCTACGAGGCCACCATCACCTTGATACCAAAACCAGACAAGGATGTCACAAAGAAAGAAAACTACAGGCCAGTATCACTGATGAACATAGATGCAAAAATCCTCAACAAAATACTAGCAAACAGAATCCAACAGCACATTAAAAGGATCATACACCATGATCAAGTGGGGTTTAATCCAGGAATGCAAGGATTCTTCAATACACGCAAATCAATCAGTGTGATAAACCATATTAACAAACTGAAGGAGAAAAACCAAATGATCATCTCAATAGATGCAGAGAAAGCTTTCAACAAAATTCAACACCCATTTATGATAAAAACCCTGCAGAAAGTAGGCACAGAGGGAACTTTTCTCAACATAATAAAGGCCATATATGACAAACCCACAGCAAACATCATTCTCAATGGTGAAAAACTGAAAGCATTTCCGCTAAGATCAGGAACAAGACAAGGTTGTCCACTCGCACCACTCTTACACAACATAGTTTTGGAAGTTTTAGCCACAGCAATCAGAGAAGAAAAGGAAATAAAGGGAATCCAAATCCGAAAAGAAAAAGTAAAGCTGTCACTGTTTGCAGATGACATAATACTATATATAAAGAATCCTAAAGATGCTACTAGAAAACTACTAGAGCTAATCAATGAATTTGGTAAAGTTGCAGGATACAAACTTAATGCACAGAAATCTCTGGCATTCCTATACACTAATGATGAAAAATCTGAAAGTGAAATCAAGAAAACACTCCCATTTACCACTGCAACAAAAAGAATAAAATACCCAGGAATAAACCTACCTAAGGAGACAAAAGACCTGTATGCAGAAAATTATAAGACACTGATGAAAGAAATTAAAGATGATACAAATAGATGGAGAGATATACCATGTTCTTGGATTGGAAGAATCAACAATGTGAAAATGACTCTACTACCCAAAGCAATCTACAGATTCAATGCAATCCCTATCAAACTACCAATAGCATTTTTCACAGAACTAGAACAAAAAATTTCACAATTTGTATGGAAACACAAAAGACCCCGAATAGCCAAAGCAATCTTGAGAACGAAAAACGGAGCTGGAGGAATCAGGCTCCCTGACTTCAGACTATACTACAAAGCTACAGTAATCAAGACAGTATGGTATTGGCACAAAAACAGAAATACAGATCAATGGAACAGGATAGAAAACCCAGAGATAAACCCACGCACATATGGTCACCTTATCTTTGATAAAGGAGGCAGGAGTGTACAGTGGAGAAAGGACAGCCTCTTCAATAAGTGGTGTTGGGAAAACTGGACAGGTACATGTAAAATTATGAGATTAGATCACTCCCTAACACCATACACAAAAATAAGCTCAAAATGGATTAAAGACCTAAATGTAAGGCCAGAAACTATCTAACTCTTAGAGGAAAGCATAGGCAGAACACTCTGACATAAATCACAGCAAGATCCTTTTTGACCCACCTCCTAGAGAAATGGAAATAAAAATAAACAAATGGGACCTAATGAAATGTAAAAGTTTTTGCACAGCAAAGGAAACCATAAACAAGATCAATAGACAACCCTCAGAATGGGAGAAAATATTTGCAAATGAAGCAACTGACAAAGGATTAATCTCCAAAATTTATAAGCAGCTCATGCAGCTCAATAACAAAAAAAACAAACAACCCAATCCAAAAATGGGCAGAACACCTAAATAGACATTTCTCCAAAGAAGATATACAGACTGCCAACAAACACACGAAAGAATCCTCAACATCATTAATCATTAGAGAAATGCAAATCAAAACTACAATGGGATATCATCTCATACCAGTCAGAATGGCCATCATCAAAAAATCCAGAAACAATAAATGCTGGAGAGGGTGTGGAGAAAAGGGAACACTCTTGCACTGCTGGTGGGAATGTGAATTGGTACAGCCACTATGGAGAAGAGTATGGAGGTTCCTTAAAAAACTACAAATAGAACTACCATATGACCCAGCAATCCCACTACTGGGCATATATCCTGAGAAAACCATAATTCAAAAAGAGTCATGTACCAAAATGTTCATTGCAGCTCTATTTACAATAGCCAGGACATGGAAACAACCTAAGTGTCCATCATCGGATGAATGGATAAAGAAGATATGGCACATATATACAATGGAATATTACTCAGCCATAAAAAGAAAGGAAATTGAGCTATTTGTAATGAGGTGGATGGACCTAGAGTCTGTCATACAGAGTGAAGTAAGTCAGAAAGAGAAAGACAAATACCGTATGCTAACACATATATACAGAATTTAAGAAAAAAAAATGTCATGAAGAACCTAGGGGTAACACAGGAATAAAGACACAGACCTACTAGAGAATGGACTTGAGGATATGGGGAGGGGGTAGGGTAAGCTGTGACAAAGCGAGAGAGTGGCATGGACATATATACACTACCAAAC